>NW_020449041.1:732379-807280 GCF_003343035.1 Apteryx rowi | reverse complement strand
CGGGGCAGGGCAAAGCAGGGCGGGCGTTGCCCGGGGCAGCGCCGCCGGCCGGCCCGGCTCGGCCCGGCGGGGCTCCGGCCTTCTAAAAGTGCGGGGCAGGGTCAGCGTCAGCCCTTGAGACCCCGGGGCGCGCCCAAAGCCCGCAGGGCCGGCTTCCCCGGTGGCAGCGCTGCGGCAGCTTGGCCGGCGCCCTTGGCCCGGTGCGGAGGGCGGTGCTGAGCCGCGGGGCCCGGTCGGCGCCGCCAGACCTCGGCATCGTTGTTCCCTCGCTGATCAGACCGCGGGGGAGGGGGCGGAAAGGCGGGCTTGTGTCCCAGTGTCCGTGGGGTCCCGTGCGGCCAGGCGCGCCGCAGTGCGATGAGCCGGCGAGGGCTGGGGGTGAAGCGGGGTGGCGAAAGTAGGGGTGGTGAAAGCGTGACACTGAGGCTAGGGAGAGAAAATAGGCCAGGGAATGAGCCTGGCAGGTGTTTCGGAGAGAAACAGCTGTACATCTGATGTAATGAAGGGGAGGGAGAAACCTTGGAACGGTGCGACGGCAGTATCCAGGCTCCTCTGTGCGACAGGATACGTGCAAAGCCTTTGCTCACCTTATCAGAAAGGATGCAAGACTTCCCTCCAAAGATCAAGACAAGAAAATCTTTGAACAGCCAGGGAGAGACTCAAAAGCGGCACGTTGCGTAGTACCCGTTCTCAAATAGAAATGGCCAATAAAGGCATGTGGAGAAAGAACAGAAAACCTCATTATACCGAAGCCCAATTTTAAGAAGAATGTTTGATATCTACCTTTCTGTTTTCTCTATGTTTGACAAAGTTTATGTGTCATTCCTTCATGAAAAGATTGTATTACACTTCATAGCAGGGGCTATTGAATTTCCTGTGTTGCAACCAATAATTTGTGAATAAACTCAACTAGAAAATACAGTCAGGAAACTACTAAACTGAAATAGTGYGATCATATGTAATAAAAGAGACCTCATGTTTTCATATGTTAACATTACAAAAGAGAAATAGAAGAAAATACATCAAGATTTTGAGATAATGTTGATTTGAATCACTGCTTCTTAGTGAAAATGAGATTTTCATTTTTGCCATCATTTACAACATTCAATGGGCCTGAATCCCCACTCTTACACCAATTTAAAACCAGTACAACACAACTGATTCTTGAATTTGCAACATCAATCTGATGTAAGAGATTGCAATAACCAGCCCACCATCTCAGGCTGCCTGATGATCACTGATTTCTCAAATCAGTTTGCACTGTTGTGCAGCATGCACCACTTGGATTTCTGAGCCTACAACAATCAGATCAAGTCTAATGTTTGTTGCTCTGTAAAGTGAATTCATTTTCATTCATTTTCATTAATTCAATTTCATTTCTATTTAATAAAAGCTGTGATTTCCTTTTTTTTTCTGTTTGAGTTTCATTTCCATTTTGGAGAAGGAGCATTCATACGAAGAACATATACACATGAAAGTCACAAAGATTCTTCAATGCAGTGCTACTAAAGGCCTCCCTTTGCAAAGTATTTTGGCCTAAAGGATTGTTCTGTATTTGTGAGAAATCACATTATCTGCTTGAAGCTGCCATGCACGGTGCACACTCGGATGTACTCAGCTACTAAACCATTCAGCGCATTTGTGTTTGTTTATGGAGGAGAACAGGTGGATGGAAAAGGATAGATTTGCAGAAGAAAATGTGATTATTTTGAACTGCAATATTGCTGTTGTGAGTTCCTATACTTTGGGTCACTATTGTGTAATACAATAGTTCTTTCACTCAGTGAGATGAGTGTTTGTAAAAGAATATGTGTGAGGCTTGGAAAAAGAGTGAGAAGATCAAGGATACATGCAACACTTAAGGGGAGACAACGGGGACTGGAAGGAGTCTAGCAGTCACACTAGGCTGGAATTCAGCACAGGCTAATATGCCGTTTTTCAGGCAATTTTATTCCTGGCCACACTAAATTCCATGCTGCTAGGGGGAGACTGATACCATTCCCCAAACAGGCTAACGTTAATCTCCTGCCACATATACAGTCACTTACACTGGGCTTTGTCTTCAGCGGCACAAGGCCTTGTTTTGTTTCTTGTGGGGGGGGGGAGGGGGGTTCACAGAGAAAACTTAATTGATATGATAGCTACATACCTGTAAAATCAGACAAGCTCCTGTAGTACCTACAGCTAGGTTGCTAGGAGAGCTCAGAACTGTGCTTCTGCTTTGGTTGACCTCACCTGGTTTACCTCACAATTATAGTGAAGTGCCTCATCTCCACATTGGTTGCACGACAAGGTAGCTAATGTGTTTTAGTTATGCCACAGTGAAAGCACACCTCATTCATCGAAATGCAAAGTGGTGAAAGTTTTGAGGCTGTTTCAGTGTGAGTGAGACTTACATAATGACTTTGGACCAGTCTTTGCCAATCTGTCCGTTCTCCCTAATAACCCTGAACCCACTGGCCAAATCTGCGTTRAAGGGCTAGATATCACCAGGATAATGTGTTTTCATAAGTATCATGAAACTAGAGCTAGGTAGTGGAAAGTGACCCTACCTGTACTCCCAGTAAAGCAAAAGCTGCCGTGTGAGCTTACACTTTATTAGTCACAGAGGATCCACATGGATGAGAGTGGCTTTTTCCCCCTGGGATGGAAAAAGCGTCAGTCAAAAATCACACTTGATTACACACTGGATAATCCAAGCATGAGGCACAAATCCATAGGCCTCATTAGTTCCCTTTTATTATTAAATTATTACCAGTTTCCCTGACAAAGCAGAACAAAGCAGAACAAAGCAGATATAGAATAGTAAGATTTATACTGAGATTATTCGTGACATTCAGATATTACATTTCTTAATAGTCTTGGTGCTTGCATTTGAAAATCTAGTACATTTCCATCATCAGAGTAGGTAACTCAGGTTTCTGTGGTGATGCAGAAACTGCAGCAAACGTCCAAAGGAATCACACAAAGCCTCTTTTCTGAATTCAAACCTCAGCTGGAGTTAAGACTTGCAAGGGACCTAAAGGGCAACATGAAGAGCTTCTGCCAGAGCTCTGGTAGTAAAGGCTGAACAAGGAAAATGTTGCTGAATGGGGCAAATAATCTAGTAACAACAAAAAAGAGATAAAGCTATGTTACTCAAGGCCATCTTTGCCTCAGAGTTCACTAACAAGGTCTCCCAGGTCTCCGTGTTTAGAGACAGGATTCAAGGAGGAGAACTACCAACAGGGGATGAGGATTSAGTCAGGGATTACTTGAGAGGGCTCAACTGAGAAACATCCATGGGACTGGGTGAGCTACATCCAAGGGTGCCAACAGAGCTGGCTGATGTCACTGCAAGGCCCCCTTTTACCATCTTTGAGAGGTCATGGGGACTGGGGGAGGTCCCCAATGACTGGAGAAAGATAAATGTTGTTCCCGTCCTGAGAAAAGGCCAAAAGGACAATCTGGGAAACTACTGGCTAGTCAGCCTCACTGCAGTCCATGTGAAGATCCGTGTCCTCTTAGAAGACAGTTCTGGGCACAGGAAGGATACAAAGGTGTTTGGAGCAGTCAGCATGCATTTACCAAGGGTAAATCATGCCCCACCAAGCTGATTGCCTTCTATGATGAAATGACTGGATTTGTGGATGAGGGGAGAGCAGCAGATGTCATTTGCCTTGACTTTAACAAGACTTTTGACACTGTCTCCCACAATAATCTTATATTCAAATTAGGACATTATGGTCTGGATGAGTGGACAACCGGATGGATAAAAGACTTGTTGGATGACTGGGCTCAGAGGGTAGTAATTAATGGGCTCTATTCTACCTGGAGGCCAGTAACAAGTACCACAGGGGTCTATCCTGGGACYTGTCCTATTTAACATCTTTATCAATACCTAGGGGAGGTGACAAAGTGCCCTCTCATCAAGGTTGCAGATGACACCAAATTAAGGCTCAAGGGTAGAGCTGCCATGGACTTAGACTGGAGGAATGGGCTGACAGGAACCTCATGAAATTCAGCCAGGACAAATGCAATGCCCTGTGTCTGGGACAGACTAACATCTTGCAGGGTACAGGCTGCGACTGCCTGACTGGGGACCAGCCCTGCTGAGAAGAGCCTGGGGGTCTTAGGGGACAGTAGGTAAGCAGGAGCCAGCATGCCCCTGGCAGGGATGAAGTCTAACAGCACCCAGAGCTGTATCAGCAGGAGCACGGCCAGGAGATTGAGCGAAGTGACTATCATCCTCTGCTTGACACTCAGTAGACCTCATCATTACATAGTTGCTCCATCACGCTCCAGGTCTCTCCAAAAGGTCTCTCCTCCCTCCAGGAAGGAGAGAAGGGCACAGACACCCACAGGCAGTGCTGTCCTGGGCGAGGAGAGACACAAAGCAAAGCCAGTGGTACTTTAGTGCTGTGGAGGAAGAAGGTCTGTGCTTCCTGCTGGGGGTGGAGAGCTGCGATTCCAGCTGGTGCCAAGGACAATTAGAGAGTTGCTGCCCGCTGTGAAAGAAGCATGTATTGTGTCTCCTCATCCCTCACTTGCTTTTGGGTCAAAGATACCAACCCAGCTGCTGATATAAATAACTGAGGCCAAGAGACAGAGACAGGGGATCATTGTACTGGCAGGAAACCTGTGATGTGGCACTACCCCACTACACCACCTTACTTACGACAGGCAAAGGGGACAAAAAAATCAGAATGAAACCCAGCACGCAGCTTTTCTGAGACCTGGTTAGCACAGAAGTAGTGCAGAAACTTTGCCCTTCCTATGGTACCTTTGTTTCACACCTAGTTCTAGCAAGCCAGTACCCTCCACAGGCTCTCACTTCACTGAAATAAGAATAGAACATTAAAAGAAAATCAGGCGTAGAAATGATGAATGAAGTCAGATATGATGTGGCCTCCTAATGCCTCGGTCCAAAAACATAAAAATGTACGAATCTGTCTGGGAAGGTAGAGGCCCAAGGTCTGTGGACGTGCCATTAGTGTTGCAGGTGATAAACTAATTAAACATAGTAAAGTTAGGAGTGGTTCTAAGATTAGTGATTTGCATTCCATTTCACTTATGGTTTTGGGCTTGGCCAAAGTTATTTAGGGATTCCCAGTAACTCTTCCAGGAGAGCCAGAGTAAGGAAAAAGTGAGTCAGTTGCAGAAAAGAATTTCCTTAGTGCTAACATGTTACTTTATAGTAGTCATGAGTTTAACTCAAAAGTACTCTCTTTCATTCTCTGTTCTGGGAAAGGTTGGGAGGCCTTTGGGAAGAAATGCCAGGTTTCATCATTCAGGGGTCTCGTTGGCTGATGAAGACTCTGTACAGACAGATTTCTCAGAGTTCCCCATCCAGCTTGCCAGGGTAGAGGGATAAAGAAAGCAGCACTGACCCTGGAGGAAGAAGGGAAGGTGAAGTTTAGGAAGAAGTGTCCTTAGATTTCTGAAGAACAAATCCATGGCGAAAGAGTCTCTGAAAATAATTTGTAGAAAGGATTCTTTTCAATTTCTTCATGAAATACAGGGTTTGAATACACTAAATAGTAGGACATGCAGAAAATCAGTCATATGTTTGCTGCTACAGAAAAAGTATGCAATTAATTTGTATTAAAATCAAAACTAGAATTCTGATCATGTGACCAGTTAATCAACCCCAATGTTTGTTACTGAAGCATAAGTGCTAATGGCTAGGATATGACCTATATCTTCCACAGTGCCACTTTTATAAATGAAATAAGACCATCACATCCTAAAAAGCAAATATTCAAAAGCTTATTACAGTACTATCATTGTTATTTATTTTTAGGTGTGATCAAACATGCATTACGTAATGAAGGGTCCTTAGGAATTTCTCCAGTATGTATCCCTGCTTTAACAACAGTAGCTTCTTCCATGCACTTAAAAGAAAGCCTAATTACATCCTGTGCACTGTAGAAAATGACAAGATGGAGCACAGAAACCTGTAACTGAAGACCTGTAAAACCACATCTCAACAATGTAATGCCACAGATTTAAAAATAAGCAATGTCTTAGAAAGCAAGCTTGAGAATTGCATCTTTGAGGGCAATTGTAGACATGGGACAGCTGTAATCATTTTTTACGCAGCAAAATGTTCCATGAAATAACTGATGTTCACTTAAAAGGGCAGTGTTGCCATTTTAGAAGTGCAACATTTTAGTTTTGAAATAAAACATTACAAAAATTCATATCAACAAAAGTTTGGGTTTTTTTCTGTGTTCTAATCAATGGCTTACTAAATATCTATGCAKCTGTGTGTAGCGCTGCAGCAAAGGCAGCCAAAATAATCTCTGCCAGTGCAGGAAAACCAAAATGTTAAAGCAATCTAGTTTAATTCACCTGGTGGAGTAAAGAGAGACGGGCAGGTTAGCTTTCCAGTGTTAACAGGTTTTAAGCTGCACATTCCAAAGAATTCACAGCTCCAGCCCTGGCCTGTGCTTCCCTACCAGTACTGCGGAAATTATATCCACCTACGCCTCCTCCTCAGTCTGGGCTATGGCTTAAAAGCCATGAGACAGTCCTTCTATTTTTTTTTTTTTTTCCCTTTCATTCAGTCTCCCTTTCTGTGTCATGTCTTTAGGTAGACTGGGAAGAATGCTATACATTTAACTCATCAGATTTCTGATTTGCAAAATTACTATATAATTTCTCAATTCAGGGTGAAAAGAGAAAAAATACAGTTTTGTTGTAATGACTTGCTGTTGATGCTGAGTAGGTGCACAATAAATTGAGATCTTTGGAAGAGAGAAAGAAAGGAAAGAACCATTCTCACAGAGGTTGTATCTTAAAAAAAAAAAAGAAGAGAAGAAATAGAAATGCAACTTCAGAAACTGATTTATTGGATCTATCACATAATACAGCAATTGAAAATTCAAACAATGCAAAATAACTATGCATGATTATTTGAACAACCAAAAGGTTTACTATGTTTTAGACAGTAAACTTTGTGCTGTTCCAGGCAACTTGGATATGTTCTTTAACATCCTTTCCCATTTTACAAAGAGAAATAATATTGGAGCCACATTTATTTTTAGTCTCCAGGTTTAACTCAAAATGAAAGGCAAACCCAAACATAATTGAATACAGAAAATTAAATTCCATTTCCATGTTTAAACAATGACATTCTCTTGCTCAAGCACTGCTAAATAACATTTGTTGTCCATTTGCAACTAGTGTATTAAAAAAAGAAATAGGATGTTGTGGTTCCTAATTAGAACATTCATTCAAAAGGGTTGCCAAGCTTYAAGATGAACACGGGGATTTCTCTGCCTTCCTGCAGCAACTATTTTATAGCTGAGATGGATTTGTCACTGACATCTCTGAAGCTGTGTCAACATTTTCCTGAAGTCACACTGAGCCCTTTTTTGCAAACAGTCCCATGGAGAATCAAAGGGACAAGATTCTTTGAGGACTGAAACTGAGCGAGTTATAGCATGAGGCCACTGTTCTGCCTGTGCTCTGGTCCAGAGAAAGACCGTGATTAGTCATTCTTTAGACCCAAACCAACAAAATCTATGAGATTTTAAGTCTCTTCACTGCACCAGTTTTAGGACTGGAAATTCAAGAAAGAGTTCAGGCCCTTCATTTTTAGTTTTGAATCTTTTTTTTCCTTCCATTTGATAACTACCTGTCTAGCAGTATTTGTCCCAAGACACTATGACCACATTCACTTAAAAACTATTTTAGAGGATGCTTGAGRCTGTTTATTTAATACTACTATAATGTATATATGAGTGTATATTACCTATAGTGAATATATTTTTCTGTGTTTTACATATCACTCTGAATACTGATTGCGTTGTTTCTTGCAGACAAGCTGAAATTTTACTTGAAGATCTAATTTCAGGGCCAAATTCTGTTCTCATGTCAATGCAACTCCATTACTATAAATCAAACTCAGGATTTGACAGACTACTCCAGCTGCACCTTGCTCACTGTTCCCACTGTTCACTGCAACATCTATAATCTGCCATTTGCAAAATGAGCAACCCCCAGTGGATTATTTTACTTGATTTAATAGCCAGGTGTATGTTGCTGTAACATCAAAGATGTTTTACTTTTTCTATTTTTACCAGCTTATGTAATATTTGTGAAATTATAGTGGATTGTTAGAAATGTATTTAAAACTCTATTATAAAGCACTAATATTTAAGCTCTTCAAAAGGAACTGTACAATCTTATCTGCAAGAGCTAAATACTGTACTTGAGAAATAAGAGGCATATTCCTTATCTGTTGTTTGAAATAAGAAAGGGTGGGGACATTTCTCAACCAATCACCCATTAAAATATTTCCAGATGGAATCATACCTGATGGTTTTACATTGAAGASTATAAATTACTGCACAGGAATATATTTCATAATGGAACAAAACAAAATATAAGCCTTTTTGACCAGTAATACATTGTGTCATAACATCTGTTCTTTCACATGTGAGTAAACTGTAATTGGGGTTCAGCTTGGAAAGATTTCTTTAAGACACAGTTTTCTCAATGTTTGTTTTAAATTACTCATTGTCTTTTTAAATTTTTTTACTGCTTGTTCTAAAATTACTGTTCTGTTTGTTTTATCATGTCTCAAGGAAACACAAGCATGTACATGTAATAAAACTGTTATGATACTTGTTTGTGCACTTTGCATGCTAGCTGACTAGGCAGGCAATTATGCTAATCTAGCTGCTAAATGTATTTATTACTTGTGCTGCTGAAGTTAGGGCCACACCTGTCTGCCCTATCTCATAACACAGCATGAGAGTTTAGGAACAACAGTGCTTCTTAAATCCATGGAAAACTTTGTAAAAAAGTTCTTATTTGGTAGATCCTCTCCACTCCTAGCATCCCAATCCCTAAATATTTGATCTTTAAGATGTTTGATCGGTAAATCACCAGGAAGGGCTCACTGCTGAGTCATAGACAGCATTTTGAATATTGCTATGACTGTTTTTCCATCTTTGGTGGATCCAGGAACTTGCTCTAAGGAGGTATGGAGAAATGCGACTATGAAGAAGAAGTTCAACCATGTCACATCGGCCATAATTGTATGGGAAATTCCATGTTTCTGCCCTTTGTAAAAGGGTCTTCACTTCTTGTGGTATAACACAGAGGATCTGCAAAAGGTTGGTAATCATGCCACCAGGAAGGGCAGGAGTCATTGTTTTCTTCACCTTTACATTTCACACACTCATCAGACGTACAGTATTAGCTCTCTCCTGAGCAAACCCAATGAGGATGTGGGTTGGAGGTACTGAAACACAGGAAAAAAASCAAGTTATAGAAGAGGCAATAAATTGGTTACCTTCCCTAGGATGTCAGAGGAGGCAGGACAAGCACTGGGTCTGTGTGCATCTTCCTGTGTAAGCACCATGGAGGTGCAGTCTTGCCCGAAGGCCCAGTTTCATCAGGACTGAATTCCACATAAATCTGAGTGCTTAAAGTTGACCACTGGCAGACACAGGTGGCTCTGTGCTCAGAGCCTTACTTAGATCTTTGGAATAATTACTTGGAAGCCTTTGGGGTGCCAACCAATAGGAAACGGTAGGCATAGGGAKTTAGGTGGAATTTAGGCCAGCTGAATCTGGGACTCAGATCAATATTTAGATCAATTGAAGGTGTTATTCACCTCTCTCCCCCGCCTCCCTCCCATTTTGGATAAACTAGCAATCAATCTTTTCTTCCTCTTAGTGGCCTGAACATTTATGCAACTGGGAACAAATCTATCCCAACCTCCTTGTAGGCTTTACACAATTAATCCTACCAACTGCACCCCTGACTTGAATCACATACCTTCTAGCAACGATGTTCAGAGCACAAGTGACTAGCTGTCAGCTGGCCAAGCTTAAGCGCTCTTTGGAGTGCATTTCCGGTTTCCTAGAGAACCTCTTCTCTGTCCTCTTTCAGTGTTTGAAGGCACCCAGGGGACATTTCATTAGTGCTTCTGTTCATGGTTTTGTACATCCCCAAGTAATCAACACATCAAAGGTGCATTTGCATTTTTTATTCTGAAGTTTCTAAAGCAGTAAAATAAATTGCTGGCCATGCAAAGCTGATTGGACTTGTAGCTGTAAAACTCAAGAGCCTTGCTCTGAAGGCCTGAAACTTGTACCTTATTCATCTCACCTACACTGCCAGTTTGGGCTACCGACCCTTACTGCTGGCTTCCGTATTATCATATTGACTGGCAGGCCACTGTTCACCCAAGTAGCTACCCATGCCTTTGCTCCAATTTATTTRCCTGCTATTGTTCAGGGCTACTTATTCTTCAAACATCCAAATCCTTCACAGTCTGTATTTCTAAGGTAGTCCTGCAATCGTAACGGCTTACTTCTTACTTTCCATGGTAGGCCAGCAGACTGGGCTTTTGCCAGGAAGTCTTCAGTGTATACACAGTACCTTTGCTCAAGAATGGATTACTTTTTTTTTCTTTTAAGGCCAAAAAAAAAGCAAAACTGAGGGGATTTTAGCCAAAAAATTTTTTGGTAGGCTTTTCCTTCAAAGCAGAAAATATTCTGCAGAGAACAAATACTTATGGGGAAAGCAAAGGCTAAACTGGAAAATTTTCAGTCAGTCTTCATATACATTCATTTATCTGTCTCCAGAGACTCTGAGACCCCTGTCACAGATGCAGGCTTGATATGCACCTTATCTTGTCTTCTCTACACATACTGGTCACAGATGTCTGAATACTACATTTTCCACAGCAGGCTGAGGCTTTAATGCTTTCTCCGGGAGGAGAGATAAGAGCCAGAACATGTGTAGAATGCATTACATTTTCATTTGTAATCAGTGATGTGTAAAGTTTTTGGAAGTTGTTGACACTGTTATGATATATTCTATCTCCATTAGAGGGACAGTGGACAGGGATATGTGGTCAGATACGATTTTGTTTGAAAAAACTTCTCCCCTTTTACCAACTCAGAACCATTCTCTGTCACTTCTGTCTCATATAATGAAATACACAGTTTTCCAGTCTTATTTCTCTTTCTTATCATTCATATTTAATGTATTCCTACCCGCTACTTTGTAACCGTTTGCATTTTATCGATTCTCAGATACAGTTTAAAAGACAGTGATTTATTATCTTTCACTTTTATTTGTGCTGACAGGGAACGTCACTATTTTTCTACTTCAAATGTAGTGTGAGGTAAAAATATTCGTGCCTGAAATTCATGAAAATGCCAAGTATGCATTTCAGCCATGCTAATTGTTATGACACAGATTTTTAGAAAAAGAAAGACGGAATTTCATGGTTAAGAGCGACACACTGTTTTCAGCTCAGGAAACTGGGTATTGCAGCATATGCAACGTCTTGACCATCCCTGTTTAGAGGGCAGTGCAGTGTCTGGCGCATGAGAGGACGTTAAGGATTCAGAACAGATTTTTTTAAACTTAGGTGCCAGAAGATAGGTATCCAAGGTTTTGGAGCCGAGATGAATTTAAGAGCCTCTGAGTTTGAAAGTGGAGTACAATGGCGTTTGTGCATTAAAATAAAACCTTTAATTCAGTGTGAAGTGCTGGAAAACGATCCAGAATATCCCCTACGCAGGGTGGGGTCTGGGGTAGTAGTGTGGCCTGCATCACTGTCAAGGTGCAGATGCTGCAGAGGGGAGCAGGCCTGGAAACCGGATGGGACAGGCGCCAGCCGTGGGTGCGGGAGCTGCAGTCGCGGGCACTGCCGTTTGCTGCTGCTGGTGGCCGAGCGAAGGGCTGGGGCTGGAGGTTTGCTGCTCCTCCCAGGTGGACGCTGCCAGAGCAACGGTCAGAGCCTCCTGTGTGCAGTGTCATCTGTTCTGCCCTCTGTTCCACTCTGCTTTGTATGTGAGGCTTTTTGAGGACAGAATAGGGGAAACAGGCCGCAGTACTGCAGCTGCATTAACAGTAACCAGACCCCTGTCTTCTGGCTCCCCTGACAAGGCTGGTGCAACTGAAGAGCTAACAGAGGGCTTGCGGAGGGCTGACGTAGTGATGAAATGGGCTGGCAGACGTGCTGCCTGACAGCGGTGACCTATTTGCTGAGCGGAAGAGAGCCTTGGCAAAAACAGTCTTTCCCACTCCTTGTGGCAGGCGTGTGCCTGCCATGTGTTGGTTTGTTGTATGGAGGCTCTAGCTGGATTCCTGTTGCACAACCACACGGCAGCAGTTTCTAGGAAGTTTCTCATCTTTGTCTAGCCAGGATATTGTGACAGCGTATTTTCTTCCCCTTTGCAGGCCTTGCTATTGCAAGCCATACACAAGTCAAATTGCTGTAATGTGCTACTCTTTGGGCTACGTCGTCAATGAGTCCGTGAGCTGTAGGCAGCCCCTGGCTTACTAAGCAGGGTGTTTTACCATGAGCAGCAATCTTACAAGATAAGCTGTTGGGGTTTTTTGTGAATGGCTTGCATAGGATTTACTTACCACATCCCCTTTCTGCTGTCAAGGAAAAGGATAGAGCACAGGCTGGAGCACAAAGTAGTGGCAGGGCACTCTCTGTAAGGAGCTCTCAGCTTTGCACTTTGCTTGAGGCTCTTTTAGGGTTGTGGGATGCAGGATGGAGGGTTGGTTAATGCTCAGGACTGGCTGCAAGTCTCATTTATTTTCCCAGGATTTCAGAAAGGATGGGGGTAGACCCAACAGCATTCCCCAAATCCATTGTATTTGGAAAGATTTTTAATAATGTGACGAAAGTACAGTCCTGTGGTCTCTGAAATCACTCGCCACACGCACTAGCCTGGCTTTCACTAGGCTTTTGTGCCTGGGTCCCACTACACTGAGTCCACAGCGTCTTCAGCTGTCTCAGCACATAGCAGCACTTGCCTTTTTCTCAACTTCTCTCACTCTTTCCTTGGCCACAGGCTCTCCCTGTCTTTATACTAAAAGAAATGGGACTTTGTGTAGAAATCATGCATTCCAGGCCTATAGCTGACCCCCTTGGGCTGCTCAGGAGCTTAAGCAAATTCCTTCCCTGAGCTCCAGTCCCATGAGTGCGCTGAGTTCACGGCTCACCTCTTCAGCCACACGTGACGGAGGAAATAGAGAGGCAAACTTTGTAAGGATGCCTGAAGAAAGCAAGCACATTTTCCTCCGCCAAAGCAGGATTTCCTCCTGCCACTGTCAGAGACAAACTACTGGTCTCATGGGGCATTTCTTGGGTTCTTAAGTACTTCATCTGGCAAAAGAAATATATTGTTCCGAAAAAAGAAGCCATCAATACATATTTCCCAGTTTAAGTTTCTTAACCACTTGATAGTGTTCTTTGGGCTTAAGTCTAAGGCTCCCTGAGTTCACAGGATCTCACACTCCTCCCCACAGAGCTTTTCTGTGTCCTTTCTCAGCTGGTTCAGCAGCTAAACCAAATCGCTCTGCTGTTTCTCTTTCCTGTCAAATTGCCCTGTGTCTCTGTAAATCTCTTTAAGTCTCTCAAGCTTTGTGGTATTTAAGATCCCAGGTTAATACCTAATCTCTTTGTCCTGCTTGTAGTGAAAGTCTCCTCTTCCAAGCATACTCCTTGCAAAAAAAAAACTTTTCAGGACTAGTTTTCCCAAGTCTCCTTACCCCATCATCCAGCTTGATGACTAGATCAAAGGGAACAAATGTAGAGATGGATGAATTGTCACTGTGCCTGACCCAGAAATCTTAAAACACATTGCACACGTCATATTTGTAACTAGTGGAAAAAGGGAAAAGAAAGTTTTGGTGAGTTGTCGAGAACACTGCAATCAAAAAGAACAAACAGAACCCATTAGAAACTGGCATTTGTACACATCATATCTGATTATTTAAAATAAATGTACCCCCTGGAGCAGTAACCTAAAGACCTTGCCCAAATCCTGCTATTGATTTCACATTCTGAACTGACAGTTGTTGAAAGTCAGTATTTGACCAGTTCTAGAAAGGGGAGGAAACTTTTGGTCACTCAGCAACACCTAATTAAATCCAATACATTTAGCTACAAGCACTTTATATAGGGCCCATGTGTTCTTTTGTTCAGGCCTTCTTGGGCAGCAGCAAAAATGTGCATTTTTGAGCTAGGTGGGGGAAAAAAAGAAGATTCCTTAGGGCATATCAAAAAGAAAAAAGAAGCAGAAAATAAATTCAAGGCACTGGTGCTCTGTTGTTGTATGAGGTCACATTTCACTCTGTATGGAGATAAAAGACAACACAATTTCCCACTTCCCATTTCTGTTCGGTATTGCTAGGTTAATTGCTGTCATTGTATTCCTCACAAGAGCAGCTTCGGCAGCGGTGCCAAATAAACCAGATTAGTGTTCAGGGGCATGTGCTGGA
This sequence comes from Apteryx rowi, assembly GCF_003343035.1. Lineage (NCBI taxonomy): Eukaryota > Metazoa > Chordata > Aves > Apterygiformes > Apterygidae > Apteryx > Apteryx rowi. Next base: position 793,027 of record NW_020449041.1, on the reverse strand, counting down.
GATGATGCCAAATCCATTCTTGATCCTAATTATATGAAATATGCTCCAATAATTTYCCACAAGGTGAATAAAAATAATGCCAGAACTGCGGCTTTCACTAAAGCTCAATTAGGAGGCATTCACTAATCCCAAGACATATCATAGCTTCTGTGCGGTTACACTCTCTCTTTTATGAACAGTTGTTTACCTAGAGAAGATGAATATCCCTAATTCTGGGCACCAAAATGAGTGATATTGGGAGAGAGAGATCAATATAGACAAGACCTGGCCTATATCCCTGAGTTAGGCAAACTGACCTTTGATTTCAATCTGCACAGAAAAGCTGTTGTGCCTTTACAGTAACAAGCAGTTCAGATATGAGATTATACATGTGAATACAATCTTCATTCCTGAATCTAAGAAAAGAAATGAAAAGCTCCTTAACTTGGAAAATAAAATCAGATTAAACAAATTATCCTTTGTTAGTCATGAAACATCTCCCGTAATGTACAAATACCTTATTCTGCAATGAATTTCAGATTTCATAATAACAGTGATTCGCAACAACTGACTAATAAAGAGGTGTTTCAAAAACAGTTATTCACTAGCAACTGTTTCAAATTAGGAGCTTTGTTCAAACTATTAGAAAATCTTTGTAAAATTCAGAGGCATTCTGCTAGCATATATGCACAATGAAATATATTTTGATTGCATTTGAAAAAAAAAATCCTTTACAGCTGGAATTAAAAGAGGAGGGACAAACACATTTACCAAAACAATAGGATAGCAAAACATGTTCACAGTCTGTAGTTAGCTTATATAATAGCATCATCTTGAAGGATGCTGAAAGAATAGAACATTTTTTTTTCTATTTGCAAAAAACCCAGCTTTCTCAATTTAGAGGATTTTACTAATATGTGATTTTTCTGTTCTTTCCACTTGCRTACTTTTGTGGAAAGTCTTCCAAACACCAAAACTAGTATTTCTGAAATAGATGTTATGTTTCTTGACTTCATTTACCCTCTTTTCCATTTTTTACATTTCCTCCACCTCTAAAACTGCTGGGGAGAGCATATTGATTGATTGGCTGATTTGTTTGCTAGTGCAAGCTCTGACTAATTTGTGGAATCATATAATGGCTCGTGTACGGCAGTGCGAAAACTGACATTTAAAGACAACAACAGACTGTTCAGGTGAGTTAGTGGCTTCATGGTCGATGCATTCATATGCACATGGTACGCTCTCTGCAGCTGTCAGAATTGATCTCTAAACTTCAGCTGATAGTTGCAACTATATCTCCGTAACTCCATCCTCCCCAGTGGCATAATAAAGTACAGTTGGATTAAGGAAAAAACAGATACACATCTCTCTGCCCTTCGCATATGCTGAATTCAGATTATACTCCCCCACCCCCAGCGCTCTAGCAGGATTTGGCTAAGCAGATGATATACAATAGCTTGCACCCGTTCAAGCTGAAGTGCTCAAACAGGCTATTGTTTTTCCCTTGGCAAAAGTCCAAGAAAGATTTCATTAGTGGTTGCTTATCATGAACAGGGACAGGAAATTGTTGCTTCTCTGCTTAGAGATTGGTCCCTGAAATCCAATATGACAGGCAAATGCTTGTAAATACACAGCAGCAGTTTACAGCTACAGTGTCTCCTAATATTAAAAGAATAAAGGCTTTCTGGATTGCTGCTGTTGAATGGCATAATCTGTTTTGTTCCATTGACCATATTACCTCCTAATACAAACTAGTATCCTACTTCCAAGCACTGGAGCGTTGGAAAGTTGCCAGCAACTCGACAAAGCTAAAGAGGTGATAAAAGAAGGTTTAAAAGGTCTCCTGGGTGAAGTCTGAAGGAGATGCACAAGCCAACTTCAGCATCATGGGAAGAGGTTGAATTGGGCTTTGTAGCAAGGATTCCAGCTCAGATCTCCCTTGAACTGCCTGTTTACTTTCCTCGCCACAGGTGGATGCCCAGGGACTTCTAAAGCAGGACAGAGTCAGACTGAGGGAAACAGCATTTCAGAAAGGGCTTGGGGGTTGGGGAGACTTTTTTTGTTTGTTTCTTTGATTTTAATGAGCAGTTTTAGGATACCGTGTAAAATCTAGCTGTATCTGTATGTCTCCTCAGATTTCTTAAAAAATGTAACTGGAACGTGGGAGAATGGGGATATATATAATCTATGGGCTGAGTCTGAGGAGTCAGTACTAGATCTTGAAGACTGGCTGCCAAAATGCAGGTTCCAGGGAGGAAGGTGACAGGGCTTGGGAGAGGCTCTGTGAGCAAAGGGCTAGACCTCACTTCTATTTTGGGGCTTGTGACACCTGAAAATTCACTGCCTGGGCCCCTGATTTATGGTAATCCAGTGCATGTCCAAGACACATATTTTCCTAGTTGCTACCCCAGCCCCTATTTAACTGTGTGGATAGAAGGCAGAGAAAGGCATGCAGGGAAAAGCCAAGGGTGAGTGGTCTGTGGCAATCCAACCTTGGAAACAGGTTCATGGCAATCTAGCAGCAATCCTCCACCAGGGTTGCATGTGTTGAAAAATGTTTGGCATGGGTTAAATCCTGCTTCCCATCAACATTCTGTTTATTTATTTAGTTAATGATGGTAAAGCTGTTCCTGGGATTGGAAAAACATACATGCAGAAAAAGCAGTATCAATATGCTGCATGATGATATTAATGGTGCTGGCCAAGCGGCATTGTTGTGTGCCTCTGTGAATTGCATGATGTGACTCGCCTATGCTGACTGAGTTTCCTGGAGGCTATGCTAGAATCAAGGTAAGAAAATGTATGCAGGCATGAGGCGAGGCAGTTGCAGTAAGCATGTTTTCCATTGGAGCTAACGCAGGTGATTAATAGAGCTGTAAAACGACCTGGGACAAGGAGACTGGTCTCCTTCCAGCACCAAGAGTCAACATGTTCTGATTGCTGAAATGGAGTGTGTATGTCAATTAATTACCACTTTTCAATTCATTGTAACTGCGATGTACCTTTCCCTAAAGAAATTATTGTGCAATACAACCAGAGCTCAAACTGGATCTGTCACTGCTGAGAGTGTAACTGACTGCATTTGCAATTCCTACTTAACAGATGTCCCACATATCTTCAGGTAATGGACAGAAGCACAAAGCAGGTAATTCAAGATAGACATCTCTGTTCCCAGATCTCATTGACTGACACTCAGCTTTATTCTTATTTTGTCAAATTAGCTCAGTGTGATGCTGGTAGTTTTGTTAACCAGTACTCTCACTGGAGCTTGAAAAACTCTGAATGTTTGGCATGGGCTGTGTATTTTTAGTGTGATGGGAACTAGTGGAGGCTAGCTTTGCAGAGACTTCAGTGGTCACCAGGCTTGATTAAAACATTCCTAATGAACAGCTCTTTCAGGCCCATTAGACAACTAGCCTGCCAACAGTAAGCCACTTTTTCATATTATAATCACTGTATTCATTTTCATATCCGRAAAACAATGCTCTATTTCTCCCTTCAAGAAGATGAAGCCTCAGATTGGATGTTCTGCCATATAAATGCATTATTATTAGTTTCTGAAAAAGACACTTTCTCCCTGAAACATTTTGAGTTACAAATGCACTCCGTGGGCCCAAATCATGCTCTCCCATTGTACCTAGCCCTATATACTCCCAGCCCTACTCATAGCAGCAGAATTTACCTTTTTGTACCTTATTCTGTTTGCCTAGGCACCCATCTTAAGAGTGGGAGCAAAGAACTGATAGACCAAAGCTCCCTGCAGGATATCTGGTAGAAATAACATTTACCTCCATGTTCCTTTCTAATAATCAGCAAAAGTTGTTGGAAGAAAATTAAAGCCTGAAGCACTCTTGGTTTGGTTGTTGCTCTTTCAAACTATTTTTGAATCTCCACTAACCTTAGAAGACTTCTCTGAGGAACAATTGCCTAAATTAGAATATCTATTTCACATGAAATATTGGGAAAGGAGAGGAAGGGTTATATTAGCTATTTCATTAGAGCTAGCTCTCGGGGTCTGTATCCCAGCCTGCAGCAGAAATGTCAAGAGGAGCAGCTGCTACGGCACACAAGCCAGCAGAATATTTCCATCCCTGAGCGCGGCGGGGGGGGGGGGGGGGGGGGTGCAGCCGAGTGAATTGCATAAGAGGGGAACGATGTAAAGTAGCAATGAAGGACTATGCCAGTGGAGATYGGGCTGAATCCTTTATCTGCCCATTTCCAGAAATTAAGCACTGTTTTCTTTGTGAAAGGTGTAGGACTTTGACAGCAGAAACGTGCCATTGCTGTTAGGTTTTAGTGTGGTTCCACTGGCATACCCTTTATTTTTCAAGCCCTTATTGCCACTGCTTTTTCTTACAAGAGAACTGCAGCCACTCTATCTTCACTAGATACCAAATAAGCAGACCTCTTACCCTATTATGCTACTTAGTATTACCAAACAACTCTCACCAGCATAAAAGTAGAGCAAACTAGCTGAAAAGAACAACGAGGACGGTCTTTCATGTGTCATTTCTTAGACTCTAGTCTCACAACTGTTCCCTAACTAGGTTGGCCATCAGAAATGTCATTAGGATTTATCTTTTCTGTCATATATTTCTTTGGCTACGTGAAGAGAGAACCCAGGTCTTCCTGGGAACTATTTTGCTGAGTATTTCTTCAAATATTGCTTAACACTAATACATTGTACTCGTAAAGTATGTGAAAGGGCTGGGTTGTTGCTATGCCTTTTTAGTTGGTGTCAGCATGTTGGACTGGTGTCTCACTGTAAAGCTGTCATGGTAATATGCCAGGCTTTGAAAAAAAAATTAAGAAGGAAAACATTGGCACTTAAAAAGGCATGCAAAGTGTATAGCAGATCATTGTGCATACTTACTGCATGTACATACTTTGTTCCATTCCACTGTCATTCCCCAAAACTTGTAGAAGGATTAATTAACAAACAACATTCAAAGGGGAGAAGGTAGACTGGTACATGTCTTTGGGTGTTTTCACGTTCTTCCATGTGACTGAGTTACTGCTTTTAACAAGTTAGGTCGTGGGTGTATGTCTTCCTTTGGCCAGCTTAAGAGGTTACCGCCTTGAGGTCCTGGTTACTGCTCACATGAGGGAGGGTCACGTTTCCTCTACCCGCCCCGATCTGCTTGCTGAGTTGGTTGTCTGAGCATTTCCTAACCTCTTTGGGCCTATTTAAACCAATTAGGCTAGGCCCTTTGGTGAGAGAGCTTAGCACATGTTTGCTTTTTCAACTTACTGGTAGGTATGAGAGAGTGGTGAACTCCAGCAGGGAGGCTGTGGCAGAGCTGGGGGTGGTAATTTTTTCAGTTAGTTCAACTGTGGTCATAAGAGGACTCCAGAATGCCATCTTGCTCTTTGGCTGAGCCATGTCTAGCTCCTAGACCGTCGCAGTTGTGAAGCAGAATGTTTTAACTTAGGTCACCTTCGTGGAGGGTCATATGGCCATGGGCTGAAGCTGTGCACACTGCCATTTACCACCGTTCAGACTAATTCATGGTGACTCATCTGTTCACTATTAAGTGAACATACTGTTTCTTGTCTCCCATTAGGACTTGGGTCACTTTGTAGGTATTCAGTTTGCATTAAAAATCCATACTGGACTGCTAGGAATCCAGTGTTATCCATGCTAATGTGCAAGAGCAACATTTAGAAGGAGCATTTTAATTTAAGCAGTGAATTTGCTTTCCTCTGACTAAAAATTCATTTTGCAATTCAGACTTGCTGTACCATATCCAGCATTACAATGAGTCTCCTCTGCACCATATTGTTATCACTCTGTGTAAAGTCTGTGTGGTTTATGGTTGGGGTGAGTTATAACTGTAGAAAGGCTTTCATTTTTTAGACCTCTATTGAAGATATCTCCATTATATCTTCTCTGACTAATAAATGAATTACACTATATTCAGTACAAATATACAGCTGGGGGGGCCAACTCCTCTCTTCAACTGTGATTCTATACAGTCTTGGGCTACAAGGTGATAAACATTTATGGGCCAGAAAGGCATTCATTTTTCCTATGCATTATCTGTAGTTTATATAGATTGAATTGTTTGTTACTGTAAAATGACTACATAACTAGGTTTTAAGACTTAGAGATGACAATCATTTAGCCTGACTTCCTCRTAACACTCATCCTAATGCTCATTCCTGCAGCGGAGGAAATTAATCTTTGCTATTAATATTGTCTATTAAAGCCAGAATTCAGATTGGTCCATTTCCAGTCCTTATTAAATAAGGACCCCTGCTGGTCCTTATTAGATAGATGAAGGACCAGAGTGAAGTTCCTTGTTACTTAAATGTAACACCATGTTTAGCAAAGCTGTTAAATCACAGCTGAAGGCAGACATCTTGATGAATACATCGGCACTCATGAATAAATAATTGACATGAATGCTAAAATGGGATTCTCATTTTCATGCTGTTTCCATCCTTGGCCAAAAATTGAGACAGTCTGTGTCAGCTGCAGTGCTGGCCCTCGTGTTGGAGGCATATGGGGACAGGTTTTCAAAGATGTAGATGCAAGTCTAGTAGGACCAACAGAAGCATATCGGTCTGTTAGGGGCTCCAGCTCCTTTGATTTCAGTGGTTCTGATGAGTTATGGAGCTGGAATGAACCTTGCTAACATGTTTCCCATAGGACATCAAATAATGTGAATCAGTACTGCTCTGGGACACAGTCACGCTTTGATCTAACAGTTAAAGGCTCAGTGTCCCATTACCCGTTCATTTAAGAAGGCTGCCTTTCTCTGTAATTGTACRACTTATTCACACCAGTGGAGCTTTCATCAGCCAGCCACTTACTAGGGACAATTATTTCTCACTTTACATTATGAACCTTAAGTAGATTATGAGTCTTGCAGCATTTTGTGTAAAAGTAAATGAAAAGTTTTAGGAAGAACAATGCTTGCTGAAGCATCTTTGTGGTGCTGTGGGCACAGTGGCTGTATCCCGCCTGCGAGAGGGGAGGAATCGCCACCAGTGCTAATCTCTTACAGAACTGGCTCTGCTATTTTTTATCTCCTGCACGAATGCTACACGGGACCCATAAGAACCATTTCTGCATGCCATCTTATTTTCTTAAATATTTAAAATACCTGTGGTTATGGGGAAATGCCAGTTCTGAAATCTGCCACTTTAATAATACAAGTGGTTTTCAGATGCTGGGGATAAGGATGCAGCTGCTCCAAGAGCCCAAAGTGCTGGTATTCTTAAGAACTGCAGCCAGGCACTTACAATGCACTTGTGTCTTAAAGCCACAGCAAAGGGCAGGAGTTGGTGCCACCTGGGAATCAAAGGCTGCCATTTGTGCCTATGCAGAGGTCACAGGCAGAGCCTTTGGAAGACCAAAACAGGGTCAAAACAGGGCTCAGATGGGACTAAAGTGGTGCCAAGTTCTTGTTGTTGTTGCTATGTTTTTCTCCCTCTAACCTCACAAAATGCTTTCAATAARCATCAATCCCACTTGCTCTGTGTGAAAGGCCAGCACATGACATAACACACAATCATCTGCAAAGAGCCAGCAATTTGCTAAAGAACGATATCATGAGAGGTTCTCCTTTCTCCCCCTCCCAATTCTTCTGTGCTGAAAATCATAGGATTTAACAGTCACCGGGGACCTGGTTGCAGTGCAAAGGCTATTATGATCTGTATAAAGACAGAAAACTTACTGAAATTTGTAGATTGTTGCTTTTGTGTATGTTGATACAAGTAAAGGAGAACTTGGAGGGGTGCTGTTTGCATTAGGGATGTTAAGGGAAGTTCAGTTGTTCTTGAATGGATGGAAATACATATTTGAAGAGCTTGAAACAGCTTGCAGTGCCAGTACACTGTGAGAGTTTGCAGGGGGAAATAGCAGAATGGTGTCTTATTACAGGCCATTTTGGGGGTATGTCCCTAAACACATGAGCTCCTCACCTAGTATAAATTGACCTAACTCCATCCAAGTCAGTGGAGCTACGCTGATTTACACGCACTGGAGATGTGGTTTGGATTTGTGCAGGGTAAAGGTAGTCTCAATTTTACTGGCTCATGACTTCATGAAGTGGCAAAAATGGTGACAAAACATTTGTGTATTAGAAACAGAGACATTCCTGGACTTCTGGGGCACACCATCTGCTAAGGCATGTAGGCCAACATCATGCGGCATATAAAAGCCACCTACTAGCATGAAACTCTGTGAAATACATTAAATAGTTCTTATCATATCATGGCATGTAAAAGAAGCAAGTAAACAGTGTCAGCATCAGCAGGAAAAGAAGTTACATACAATTTATAAGGACATTTCTAAAAATCATAAGTTTGGATGAAAAAGACAGCTACTGTTGAACCAAACTGACAAAACTAGCAGTGACCTTGCTCCGTGGCCTCTGTCACCCTACAGCTCTTTCTTTTCGCGACTGCTGCAGCAGAGCTTCCCCTGACAGCTTCTCCTTCCCCTACCAAATCTTGTTCTCTCCTGTCAAGTGCCCCTGTTTTATTTTGAGCATAAAGCACCTCCCCGCAATAGAACCTGTTGTTTGGTAGTTGCAGTACATAGCTAGGACATGCATATTCATACTGTCTTAAAAGAGGAAATTGTGGCTGGGATCCCCATGTTGTGGCTGAGGCTTCTCACTACAGAACGACTGGATAAAGAGGGGAGAGAGGCAGAGTAAAAGGGTAAATTGTTTTACCTAAATTGCATTCTGTGGGGGCAATTGATTGCTGAGATGCTTGTTTGCCTGTTCGCTTACCAGCTGGGTGGACTGAGAGCAGATGAGCCTGAGCATGCTTGTGCCTAGTATTCCAGAAGGCCCAGGAAGGGTCAAACACTTGCACCAACAGTTTTTGCACAGTCTTCCCCAAGGACGCTTCCCTATGGGCTGCAGTCTGACTATAGACAGGCTAAATCCAACAGCATGGGCAATGCACAGGCAGGGCACACACCTTGGATAACTTTTGACCTTGCTCTTCCAGCAGAGAAGTACCTAAATACTGGAACTGGGGTATCTGCACAGGAATTTTGGTGGTACAGATGCTGCATGGGGAACTAGTAGGCCAAATTATCAGTGTCTTTCTTTCATATGTCCTCAGCCATGAGTTTGTTGTAGATAACACTAAAATATGTGTTAAAGTGGGACCATTGGAAGACTTTTGACTTCATCATGCTCTCTTTTCTCCTAAGTGAGGCTAAAGCTTGCTCCAGGCTTGACAGATTCTGTGAGTTTAGAAGCCTAGACTAGCTGTGCAAGGCTCAGTCAGATTGGTTTAGACCTTTTTCAACTATGAGAAACCAGGTTGACTGGAGAAGTCTTGTGAGGTCTGCTATCTACAAATGTTCCTGCTCAGCCTAGACAAGACCTTTATAGCCTTTAAAAAGGCTTTCAAAACATTTCTTCTCCTCCATATATCAGCTGGAAATAATGTTGTTTTGAAGTTGCTTATAGGACTTCTTAAAAACTTGTTTCAGTTCTTCTAGCGTTGTAAAATTGTGATGTATATTTTTCCTTCATCTGTTTGTTGCCCTGGAGCTTCCCCCCCCCCCCCTTATGGTACCTGTGTCTCTGACCAATAGGTCACACATGCTGGACTCTTCTATGACAGATTTCAAAGGGGTGATGAAATCTAGCAAAAGCTGAAGAAGTCCAAGACAAAASATAGATTGATGTTTTTGTTGTCACCCCCAAAAGCCAATATTTTGCAGTGCATTCCCAGAAGAGGACTGTGCTAATCCAGATCTTCTTGCAGGAAATGCTATTGTTCCCTGAAGACTTAAGTAAGGAGCAAATTCTGACTGCTTTTATTAATGTACACATAATCCTGATTTCTCTGAGGTTGGAAACAGCAGATAATAAAGTTACAGAACGGTGTTTGTTTAACACAAAGATAGGCTAAAGTGGAACTAGAGTCCACCCTAATCAGATATTCAAAACTCCTCATGACTCCTCAGAGACTGAAGTGCTGAAGGAGTGCAGGGTGTTGCTCATAGCAGGTAATACGTTTTCCTCAAATAATCTCCCTGCCCTGAGCATTTTCAGTAGCACTCATCTGCACTGTATTACATAATATACTATATAAAGCCTATCACTGGATAAGTTTTTCTTTGAAATATTTTAAAAATATTTTTGAAGGKTTTTTTTTTAACATATTCTAGTCAAAACTGTGCTTTTATGAAACATTTCTAGGGCTTTTTTCCAAGATTTCCATTGACTGCAGTAGGCTTTGGCACAGACTCTGACTGTACAAAACCTAAGACTATAATTATAGATTCCCAAGGACTTGACTGGAGGGAGTGACAGATGTATAGCTTGACTCTGAGATCTGCCAGGGCAACATTTTCCAGAAGCAAAAATCAAAATAATCTGTGTTAAATTTATCCACACTTGGACTTCTTTGGTACAGGCAGCAGGAAATCGCTAGGGAGTGGATGTCTTTTTAATCTGCAAGTAGTGTAAAGTTTGTGTGCTGACTTTGCAATGATACTGTTTATTAAATTCCTTGGGTAAATTTTACGTCTGATGCAAAGTATATTAAACATACTCACAAGGTACAAGGGAGGATCAATAGCATATGGTTAATATTTCTCTCTTCGATGCCTGCTCAAAGCAGGTCTTATGCTCTTATGACGTGGTTTTGCTTTTAGATCCATATGGCCAGTCTTGCTTCATATAATATGCACTCCCTAAGGACCAAAGTGCACTGAAATCAATGGCAAAGCTCCTCTTGACTTGAATGGCTTTGGAAGTAGGCTTAAATGCGTTGGTCTGCCATTGGCATCAGGCTGTCTATCAGAAACATTCTTGCTCGTGGGACTTGAGAGGAAAATTTTGTTTGGTCTGACTAACAATTTGAGAGCATGGCTATATTTTTTCCTCCATTTCTGATGACCTTTAGTGCTGGAAGCACAGTTTGGACGCTAACTCTTGGTTAGCAGTATTCTGTTTGCTCCTGCCTTGATGGAACCGGAAATGTGTGTTTAGAAGGAAGTTCTGATTAAGATCATCAAAGTGTTTCCTTTCTTCAACTCAAACAGACCTGCACAATGCAAGTGCTGCAAGCCAAAAAGCATGATTCAATGCTTTAATCATTATGAGAGGTGTTGGGAATAGAAAGGAATCACTCGTTTTTCAAGGTGTACGGGGAGGGAGAAGCAGTCCGTACTGGCCTTGTTGGCATAGCCTTTCTGTCGGCGCCCACCCATGCCYTTCATCAGAGACAGGACACAGGGGGAGACGGGACCTTGGCTTGACCCAGTACTGATGTGCTTCTGCTTTTCTCTGTGTTTTGCAGTGAAGAGCACTGGAGGCAGCTGGAGCCAACTGGCTGGAGTACAGGGCTGAGTAATTCATGTGTTCAAAGCACAGGTTAGCAGGAAGGCCTTGGGCAAATCACGCAATTGCACCTCGTCTCAGTTTTCCCATCTGTCAGAGGGAATAATAACACTGACTCCACCTGCATCACAAGGGTATTGCATGGCCTGATTCGTCATGGAGGGCCACCCGCTTTGCTCTCTGCTCTTTTCGCTCTCTGCCACCCATTCCAGTGCGGTTGCCTGGTGGTTAATGAGGAGACTACGGCCAGCTGATGGTAAAAGGCTTGGAAAGATGAAAAGGGCCAGTGCTAACTGATTAAACTGCAGGGATGGACACACCTTTGCAAAACCTGTACTTTAGTGTTTCCTGACAAGCAAGGGAAGGCAAATGCCTCTTTAAAGAGTCCAGGCCAAATTCCCTCCTCCCCCATCAGGGAACCAGCTCTTTTCTTCTGCTCCGGTGGAATGGGGCGGCTGGCTGCAGGCCATTGCCGGCCAGCTGAGGATTATTGCAGCAGCCGGGAGCACTCCGCTGACAGCGCTCTGACAATTTGGAGCTGGAGGACCGTCCCTCAGGGACCACTGCCAGATGGCTCATATTAGAGTATCCTTCAGGCAGTTTTAGCTGCTGGCTGAGCTGTGGATGGAGCTGGAGCTGGAGCTGAGCAGGACAAAGATGCTTTGCACTGCTTTAGCTGGGCAGATTTCAAGACAGGAGAGAGTCTCACCCACTGTGTTCCTGTGGCTGCCAGATATGCTGATATAAGGGCAAAGCTGAGTAGTCAGAGAAAGGATCATTGGTGTTGGATACTGTGTGAATACTAAGTTCGAACTACTGTGTGTACAAATGTTATTCTTGGCTCGGTGATGATTGGTCCTGGAATGTGTCATGGCTAAGTAAGTTTTCAAAGCGCTGGAGATTCATTTACCAAATGTAAGGGTGGTCTAATGAAAAGGTACGTGCTGAAATATCTTCGCCGCTAGCCTCCACTGTGCTGCTATTCATGGTTTTACAGTGTTTAAAACCAAAGCACATGCTTGCTCCACTCTTTGTCTGGAGGCACAAGCGGTTATGCTGGTCTCTGCAGCTCCTGTGCTGAGTTAGCCCTGGTTTTCTGGATCCTTGTATGAGGAGGGGGATGGAGCTGTCTGCACAGCCAGCCAGGGGTTCACTCCTGCCTTTCCCATCCTTGGCCCCGCTGGCTCTGGCTCTGGCTCCAGTGTAGGTTCATCGGCCCCATACTCAAAAGCCATGTCCCACACAAGATGTCCCCTGCTTGAGGCAGTGTGCAGACCACGTRTCGGGCCCTCCGGCTGAATGCAACTGTCTCCACAGAGATGAAAGCAACTCCCCAGCCTCTGTGCTGGTGCTCCGTGCTGAACCCGGGGCATGTTTCTCTTCTTGAGGATGAAGATGGCCAGCACCGACAGCCACCATTCAAATTGCCAGGCCTGAACGCGCAGTGTCACTTACTGCATTTATTGAACACCGATGACTTATGCAGGGTTGTGTACAGATTATGGCAAGGGTCCCTGTCACAGGCAGGTACAACCTAAGCAGACGAGCAAAACATTTCAGATATGTACATATGTGATGGGTGGCCAGAAGGAAAGAGCTGATTTTGTGACTGCGGCTCTGGGTTGGCATCCGGAAAATGTTCTTCCGCAGCCTTGCTATGTAGTGTCAAACACATTATTTACTCTCCGAGCTTCCTTTGCCCATCTGCTTTGGCACAGTGAGGGGGCATATGAGGAGAAATCCATTATCGAAACTCCAGGCTCCAGCATAAGGTCATGGTGTTCAGGCACTGTGGTGCCAAGTAAGGATTTCCTGGGGGGAGGAAGGGGGACTAACAGGGCTGAAGCTTTAACTGCTCCCGACGCCGCACGTGTGCTTCTGATTCCTGCGGCACCATCATGGCCAGCTAGTTTGTGACAATTCAATCACAGCTACAAACACCTGTTGGGGACTATTACATGACTGTACAGAGAGATGAGAAGACAGGCTTAAGGAAAATCTCACAGTTCTTGGCAAAATACCCTGACCTTTTATAAACAATGCTGATGTGGTGAAAAAATTGCTTGACTGGAGAAATATGAATTTTAAGAAAGGGTTCGGGAGGAGTGTCAGAAGAAGCCTGACTGAAGAAGGGGACTTCCAGACACCAAAGACACCGAGTGGGACCACGTGATGGTTGGCAAGAGGTTTAGGGAAGGAAGGAGAGCTTGAGGAGTGGCGAAGGTGGAAGGGTTGGAGAGCACAACCTGTTCCCTGCTGGCTGTGTTCAGATCCAGAGGTGATTACGTTCCCAAGGCCTGTTGTACTGCTTCGTGCAGTCCGGACACCAGTGTACCAAGAGCTTTCAGCTACCCAGGGAAAATAAGTGCTGTATAAATGCAAGATCATTGTTCACTCAGCATGTCGACTTATTTAAATTTCTGTGAGGAGAGCAAGTATATTATGGTATTGTTATCTTTCACAGAGAGTTGTTCATTTTTAATTATAGTTCATGAGAAATACAGACTCTCACAATGTGTCATCTGTTCAAACAGATATATACATCTTAGGGAAAAAATAATAGTGACATTAAATACTGTTCTTATAAAGTGTCAGAACAAAGCATGTGTGCACATCTCCTCACATCCAGTGATAAAATAAACGGAGAGGACTAAACATAGAAATGTATCCCATAAATATGTATAGCAGCTAAACCATGAGTCAACAGGACTGATTTGTATAAATCCCTCATGAATCTGTATGTAAATAGAACCCCCCCACCCCAAAGTTGACATTCATGAATAAGGAAAAGCCTTGTATTTCCTGGTTTGCTTCCTCTTTCTTCACAAATCAGTATTCCTAAATTTGGAAAAAAACCAACAATTTAAGGATAATCTGGGAGCCAAAGAAGCATAACTGAGAGGGGCTCTTCCTTCCCACCATGGCTGTTATTCACATCACCTTGCTGCTGGCTGCTGAGAACTGCAGAAAATGAAGTGTTGCCATCATCCTTTGTCCTGCAGGCAGCGATTTTTCTGCTTGCCTGTGGGAAATAATCCTCTTTTAATTTAATTATTATTTTTTCAATTATTTAATCCAGTATTTTGGGATAGCGGCAATGCTTTTGGTTAGTTTTCAAATTACTGCCACCTCAGACAGTACAGTACTGGGATCTGGCTCCCTGGGAGAGGGGATTTGTTGTCTTTGAGCCCTTGCTTTCATTAGGAGAGCTATGCCGCCTCCTTCCTCTGGCATATCCCTTGGGATATTTCCATGTATTCTGCCAACCTGCTCAGGTCCCACGGAGGCTTGATCCTGCCTGGTCAAAGCCAATGGCTCCAGATGAGGACAGCTGAATGGGGCACCATCAGGAGTCTGTCAGAGGTCCTCCTTTTGCCAGCAAAGAGGTTGCTTAGAGAGCCACTTGAAAACCCTCCTTGCTGCCAGGGGCTGAGCAGTGCCTGCACTGTGCTTTAATGTTTTCTAGCCCAGGAAAAGCAAATCTTGGCCCTCCGTGGTAGCACTGTGCATTGATCTGCACTGGCCCCTCCAGCCGCTCAGGGATTGTGTCTAATGTCGCTCGGGTTTTTATTTAGACTGATTTCCCACTCTGAGACATATCTGTGCTAGTTCCTGAATGGCATCGGCTCTGATATGAGGGGCAGGAGTAAATTTCATCAGTCCTCAAAGATTATTGTATCAAATAAAAAGATGTTCATACAGTACTGAGAAGGAAGAAATTTAAGAGAGAAGAGTCCAGTTCTGCTGTCACTTGCACAATTTCTGATAGATGTAACTCCATTTTTCTGTGTAGCTAATTTTGATTTATGCCAGTGTGAGAGCGGGGTCAGGCCTTCCTCCTGCACCATTTAGAGTAAAAAACTTGTCTACTTTAAAAGCTGAAAGCACTTCTTACTTCTATTTGTAGTGTGTCGCTTTGCTGGTAGTGATGGTGTGAATGGCACGTAAAAGTTAAATTAGCTACTTACGGCACTACTTAAGACCCTAATACTCTCTGTCGCAAGAGTAAGCAGTCATTCCTTGAGCAGCAGGACTAATGAAATCTGGATTCCTGTGTCCCTACCCTGTGCAAAGATAAGGGCTAATTTTACTCCTTTCATTCCAAAGCCGCTGAAGGAGTGGTTTTCTTCTTTCTGCATGTCTGTTTTTGCAAGATGCTTAGTATCTCCAAGCTCTCTGGACCTCTATAAAATTTGATCAAAACTGGACAAAGGATTTGGAAGTGACTATAGGAATAACAGGGTAAGAAGAGGCAGGAGAAATAGAGAGGTTGCATGAGTCTCTATTTCCCCAGTAAATGAAACTTTAAAAGGGAGTCAGAAATTCCCTCTAAGCGGTGGAAATGACACAGGTATTTGGCGAGACAGCCTGCAGGGCCGTATTGGCTCCAGTACACACGTTCCTCTTTGCTAGGACTGTGCAGAAACCTCACACGGACCCCTTGACACTTGTTTGAATAGGAGGGGAAAGAGCAGTGCAGCTCATCCTAGTGCTGTCCTAACCTGCCAGCGCCAGTGACGGGGTGTGCTCGCACTTGCTCAGCAGTTTCTAGTGTTTCCTGAGATGTGGACTGCGATATCTTTATTGCCTGGTGCTTGGCCCTGCCACCCAGGTTAGATATTGAATATCAGCAGCACATGCTGTCTGTTTGCTCATGCTCGCTGCTTAGGTTTCTTCTAAGGGAGTCTTTTCCCAGGCAGAGACTCTGTGTCCGTGCAAAGAGGAGGGCACGCAGCTGTTCCCTGGTGCTGTCCAAGGAGGGTTTGAGGTGGAAGCTCTCTCTGTGCTTGGCCCCAGGTCATGCAGGGAAGATTCAGTTTTTAAGGACCCTGCGGACCTGGAAGGAAAAGCCAAGGAGTTTTTGGAGAGGCTAGGCTTTGTCCCAGGAAAAAATCACAGACTTTGTGGTAAGTGTCCATGGTAAAGGATAAGACTTGCACACCTCAGTTACAAAACAGGTAGGGGGCAAGGGTAATGCTGCTAATTCCAGCATCACTTCCGAGGGTGAGGACAACGTGAGGATGGGGGGTGATCAGCAGTGCAGGACAGGCTTGTGGCTGACCCTCAGTCCTCAGGGGTGACCATGGACTCTCTCTCCTGCATTTCCAGGCCTGTTGAAATACCAGATTATGTTTCTTCCCCTCCATGTTAAAGTAAATCCATTGGTAAGGTGTCTCACAGAGACATTTTGTCCCCTATCACAGGAAGAAATTTCCCTCCAGCTAGGAAATTTATTCACTGTAAAATTGAACAGGAGAATAAGATTTCCAGAGAGCCTGCAGCTGCAATAAAGGATTATTGCCAATTTCTTAGGCTGTGTGCACCGAACTTTGCACTCAGTTAGCAAATTTTGCACGCTCCAAACTCCACTGCCGGTACACGCAAAGGGCAGGGGCAAAGGCCCCACCGGGAAGGGCCTGGCAGTTTCAAAAATGCCATGAAGATTTAGTTTGAGGTCCTGCGAGGCTTTGGTACGTGGACTAACAAAGCCTGGCCATGGGGAGGATGTTCACCTCAGACCACTGTTCTGTTCCCTGAATATCTGGTGAGACCAATGGCCAAACGGCTCGCCGCCCCATCAGCAAGACAGAGGCAACAGCCTTTTTTTCTTTCTTCGCTGGGGGGGTCATTACAATGATTGCATTAACAAATGCGATGCCCTCTGAGTGCTGGGGGAACTGTGGAAGCACCACAGGCTGAGAGAAATGTAAAATGCAATAATTTAAAGGCTCTTGTCTTTCAGTCACTAATGGCTTAATTAAACAATAACGTATAACAGATGTGCTTTTTCTCCTCCAATAACTCACTCCATCTGTGTCAACATAACTAGGCCCAAATTAGAGCACCAAAATGTAGATATCAATGTCTTATTTCAGTTTTTATGTATTAATGAACATTTACATATATGTTGTTTCATCCTGTGATGAGGTTAATACATTCTTAGAAGGAGGGATTGCAGAGTATGAGGTTTAAAGAGCCTCTCCTAGTTCATAGAACAGGAACAAAAATGTAAACATTCAGAGAACTATGCAAATAAAGGTACCTTGACATGAAGAGAAAACRGGCACGTGTATTGAGAGGGTTACATAGTGAACTACACAATCTGTAGCTCTACACTATTTAGGATAGCAAACATTTTGTGACTTTTTGTTTGTTCTTGAAGCATTTTTGCGTTTTTTCTCTTAAATTCAGATGCTGTGGAAAGACCTTGTCCTGTTGCATAGGAAAGCACATAACCCTCCGAAGCTCTAGGCTGGAGGAATGAATGACCTAGATGTAACTGTGGAGAGTTTTGTTGTTTTATGAAATAGCTTTAATAGCATTAGAGACGAATATAGCTCTCCTGATTGTTATTGTTATTACTTTAAAACACCCTTCCTCATGCTAAGTGCTTTCTCAAAGACACTTGAAAGCCTTGAAGACCTTACGGACTGTGACCCAGAGCTTATAAATGCTCCTGTGTCGGTGATGCTATACGTGGAAGCTGCATGCGATCTCAGCCTGCCCCTCTGCCAGGACGGGGCTGCCCCTGCTGTGGGGGCCTCACTGGGTGACTTCTCACACCGCCGAGCACCCCCATGTGCACGTGCTCCTGGCTGCTCCCAGGGCTGTTCTTATGCGCTGTGGGAACTTTGCAGCCAAATTCAGCCTGGTGATGCCCAGGCAAGAACATTTGTGGGACTGGATCCTTTGTTCCTTTATGGGCTGATCAGCTTCTTTTTAATGTCTTTRCCATGAGGTCTTATGAACCAACTGGGTTACTTGACTTTCCCCTAATTTAATTTAGATTAATTTAATTTTAATCAGTCTCTCTTCTCAGCATCCTATTAACCTTCCAATGAACTCTTGCTATAAGGAGATTGGGAAGGGAGACAGTCTACATCTGTTAAAACATTAGCCTGCTCTTTAGTTTGCAAAGCATTAGACAGCAGAAACAGCATTGGCAGGTGAGACACATGGTCAGAGGGAGTGGTGGGGGGTGACCTGATCCCGTTCTCACTGAAGTCACCAGCAAAACTGTCCTAGCCTCTGCCTGGGTCCCTTTGGTCCTAGCTCACCCTCACACTGCTGTGGGAAGCAGCTAGAGCTGTCTCTGCCTTGGGACTACCAGGTCCTGGTTCAAGAGCACTGGGCCGCAGTGATTTTGCCCCAGACCCTCTGAACCCAATGGGACATGGCAGACCCAGAGACACARGCTTGTGCCTCGTAGGTATGACAATATAACCAGATTACAATTGTATCTGCCTGTTTTTCCATCCTGTCATACTGTCCTGTTCATCATCATCTTAAAAACTCATTCAAACTGTTTGTTGAATTCAAAGATATAGTTTGGCCTCGAAGTTAGCGCCTTCTCAGGTAAATCTGGCTGCAAATCAGCCATGAACACTTCACAGAGGTTCCTCAAAGAATGGTAATTGAATGGAGTTGAGATTGACATGATGTCAGCAAGACCCCCCTGCCCAGTTTAAAATTTTTCAAATGAAACAAGATAGATAAAAAAGCAATTTAGCTGAGAAAGGTCTGGGGAAAATCTGATTACACTACCGTTTGGGATCTGTGGGTATTTCGTTACTCATCTTCAGGAGGAGAACCAGGTGTCTAACTGTGGGTATTGAGCATCGTGTCAGTTCAGTATTGCAGTTGTTGCCTCATCCTTACTTAGGAAAACTCCCAGTGAAGATAGCCAAGTTTTGTCTGGGAAGGACTGAAATGTTTGTCACGTAAGCTGTTCCAGAGCCTATTTCATCTCTTTAAAAATAGATATTTAATGGATGTGTCCATTGGCCATTTAAAGAGCAGACACCTGTGAAAATCAGTGGGTGTCTGTCAGTGGTCTCTGGAAAACTTGTTTGCCATTTGGCTTAGCTAAATTTGCATTCTCCTTCCCAGGCTTTCTCCCCTGCGCAAGCAACTGGTGCATTTGCTACGAGGGTTGTTACCGAGTGATGAACGGGACGAGAAGGGCTGTGCATTTCCACGGGCAGGATGGAGAGTCCATCACGAAGCATCCTTTTCATTTGGATGTGATCAGCGACCCCACGGCGGGCACGGCGATGCTGGCAGTGGCCATGTGCCCGTGAGCTCGCCTGGGGCAGGGGCTGCAGGGACATCCCTCAGCCCCACGAGTGACTGGCTGCCCCGCGGTGCTGAGCCCACTCAGGGAAGGGGCCCGGCCACCCTGCCGCTGCCACGGGGGCACCTCACTCAGGGACGGCGCCCACTGCCCGCATTGTGCGAGGCTGCGCCGCAGCTGGGAATTCGATGCAGACCTGCTGAATCACGGGCAAGTGCCTGGTCCACGGGAGCAACCTTAATCCCCAAAGCCAAGTCGGCCCGTGCTTGCTAAGGACAGCCTGCTCTGATCCTCCTGGCGCTGGGCTCTGACAGATGGGCGCTGTCAGGCTGAGCTGTGGGTGCTCAAGGTGTCACAGCCCCCCTCTTTCCCAGTGTGGGGTGATCCCTGAGGTGCTCTGGTTCCCAGGCTGCCTCGGCAGCTTTCCCTGACACCCTGCAGCCTCTTAACCCGCTGCCGGTATATCCAACAGAGCCCATCACTCGGAGGCCCCACTCGTAGCTTCATTCACACTGAGCTCGCTGCAGGGAGCAGCCTTTTACACAGGTGGGTATTTTCAGGATGGGGGCCCGGAAAACACAGGCAAGGCATTGCACAAGCACAGCCCCCCCGCTTTTTCTCATTGCTTTTTTCATACTTGCTTCAGCTGTGCCTGGCTTTATGATTTCCACGCTGCTTCATGTAAGGAGAGCTCCGACATGAATCGAGGCCTGAAACTTTACCTTTCTTGAAGTATTATGGTTTGTCCAAGAAAACTGCATTAGCACAGTGTCATTGCAAAGCTGGCCCCTCAGAAATTAAGAAGTGTTAGAAGGATCATGGATTGTGCAGCCTTAATTGACCCCCCTCTTCAATGCACAGGCTTTAATTACTGATGTAATTGAATGCATACTAATCCCAATCTAATTTTTCCACAGGACTCTTGCTATAGTCAGTGCATAGGATAGAAATCCCATTTAATGGCCAGTACTGAATATATTGTTTTAGTCTCCCAAACTTGTCTCTTCTTTACCTTTCAATCCAGTTCCATTCTTTTTCCCAGGTAATCCCAATTCTCATTCAATTCATCATCAATTTTTCCCCTTTCCCATCACCACTTTTCTGCCAGCCGGTCTTCCCAGTCCTTCCCAGCGCTTTTGGCTCTGTCACTAGCTTTCCCAGGGCCCTGGGGATTCAGGTATGTCCCCATTAATCTGCTCCAGTCCAGGTAACTCCACTGGGTAAAACTAGTTACTGGGCAGCTCTTCTTCCCCCGCCGCTCTGGATCATCAGCTCCCAGCCTGGCTCCTTCAGACTAGTGGAGGCACGCTATGGTAGGGTAGAAGTGTTGGGGAGATGATCTCTTGCTGGTGTGTCTCCGTTCCCTATTTTTAGGGACTTGGAGGATTAGAGTGCCTCAAAGGTCATTCTTTACCTCAAAATCAGCCTTAACATAAAGCAGCTTGAGTTAAATGCAAATAAAAAGTACTCATTTACTATATCTGGAATAGTCCTTAACTCAGCCAGGAAGGCGTTCTGACCTTCCGTCATTAAAATGTTTTCTGCCTTTGCTTGCCACTCCCGTTCAGTGAGGCAAATATCCCTTGGGCATGGCTAAAAGCAACTGTTACCTGTCCAGCCAGAAAAGAGAGTCAGCCAATAATTTCTTGGAGGCTTAATTAAACTATAAGCAAATGACTAACTTCTTCTGAAGCAAAACACTCTCTTCCTCATAGTGGTAACATGGGCCGATCTTAGAAGAAAACCTTCCCACCCTGGAACTGCATTCCTCACACAAAACATATTACTTAGGTTATTTTACTTACATGCTCGCATGTCTGTGATTAATGCATGCAGCTCATGCACAGCTTTTGTCTGAGAGCAAATGTAGTGGTAAGCTCTCCCTCTGTGAGCGGAATGGCTTTGGGAGGCTGTCCACTACCGCCGCTTTTTGGGACACTGTGACTCAGGACCATCTTGCTCCACCATCTGGTCCACATCCTGGTCCCTTTGTGCAGTCGCACTGAGTGGCTTCTTGCTCTGTGATTGTTAACAAGGTGAGAACGGGGAGCTCCAAGGAAACAGCACCCCCGCTCACAATCCCAGTACCTGTACTGGGACCCCAGAGTAGGGGATGTCTGGATGGGGACCCTGCAGGCAGGCAATGACACAGAGCAGAAAAGTAGGAAGAGACTCAATGATGATAAAATTATCAGGGAATTCCACTGTTCAGTTCTTACATGTATCTTAACATATGGTCTTATTTACCAAAGGCTTATACCTAGCCCAAATTTGGGAAGATTTTCACAGGAACAGCAGAAGGCACACCCCAAAGGCCTCTTGCACCTGCCAGATTTCACAACTCTGCTCCAAACCATGGAAAAATAGAGCTTGGAAAGGTCATTGGTATTTTTAGCCTTACTTCATGAGGAAATGGAGCTATGCAATCATGCTGCCTCTCTCTCTCTTTGCATCCCCCCCAGCTACATTTGAATTGTTGGCCAGCCTCAGCCACATATGACAGAGGAATGGAAGGCTCAAAGACATTAAGGTCCTACATGTTTTATGAAAATAGGACCTGGCTGTAGTAGGAAGACCTACTAGCACCACCAATGAAAGGAAAGCAGCAGACACCCAACCTTTACTAGACAACTAAGATTTCATTAAGTAGAGAGATAATGAAAGCTGGAACCACAAAGTTTCTGTCCAAACAGCTATTATTTGGGAAGCCTGTAAGTCACCCAAGTGATGTTGTATAAAAGTAAGTGCCAAACAGTGACCCTGGGTCCAAAGAAACAGTGTTGCTTTGCTTCAGGAATGAGCTGCCTCTTTAACTACAGTGCCTCAGGGATATATACTAGTTGCTTCATATGTTAGCACCTCGTAAGCCCCAGAGATGGGCTCAGAGCTGACAGGCCCATGGAAAGGGGTCCACAGCTCTCCCCCTTATGAGGGGGATCATGTAATGAGCACCTCAGTGTAGCTTTGCAAATGGTGTTAGAGTGATTTCCTCTTACATGGTACAGGTGTTACCTGGAGAGTAGTCAAATATTTGGCTGAGTTTGTGTTAAATAGAAAGTCTTGCATAATCTCTAGAACCTGAGGATTTTGCTAAAGTATTAATCAAGTAAGCAATGTTTTAGAGGGATGGCTGATATTTGAGTAATATAATTTATTTGCATTCCTTGGTATAAATATGGGCTAATTACTCTCTCACTTTAACTTTAATGACCTATTGCATTTTATGTGCCATATAACATTCTGAGAGGACATAAAAGATGGCACACAAATATGAGGCTATTAAGCTAAAGATTTATTTGTTCAGCTTTGGAAAGAAGTGCATTTCCTGCCTGTAAGCAAGTCCCTTACACATCCCAATTTGGCAGCCCTGCAAAAGCTGCAGTGCTGTGCGCTTTGCCACCAGAGAAGAGGCAGGCAAGCACCTGTATTCGCTTTTCCCCAGCCAACAACCTGAGCGCGGGAAGCCTGCTGGGAGGGAAAGCGTCGAGGGGGAAAATGACTGCAGCCCTGTATCTGTAGGGTGTGTGGTGCCTCTAGACCATGATTAAAGGGAGCTCTACAACTACCACGAGTCTTTAATATAGCAACAGGTAGGTCCACAAACCTTAGCAGATGGAAGCCGGGGGGAGGGAGAGGCATCTGAGCATCTGTCCTGGCCACGCTGCTCAGGGGCTGGCGGATGCAAATGCCTACGGGGTTCTGCCAGGATCTTCTAGACTATTACATTGCAAATAAGGCTCTTGCAGGACGAGTTAGCCCTACCGGCCAGATGTGGGCATGGGTAGCCCGCCTTGTCAGCATCTTCTGTTCCTCAGATGTATGGGTTTATGCGTGGCTGCGTTAAACTGAGTATTTTTTGCCTGTGTGCAGGTCGCCAGACAATGCTGATCTGTGATATCCTCTCTTTGTTGCCTGTGTCACCTGAAACTTTATCAGTAGTGATGCTAGGTATTCTTCTAAGATGTTGAGAAAAATATTAGCTATAACAGAGACAAAAGAAAATGATCCCTGATGTGGCTTGCATGGAATAGACACAATAGAAGATGATTCCTATTCACAATTTATTTCAAGATGTAGACATTAAGCTGCTTGTAGTTGCCTAATTTAATTTAATATTGACACGTTGATTTTATGTCATTCTAGTTTCTAAGCCAAGGCCATGGAATACAAGTCCAATGCCAATTATCTCGTTCAGCCAAACTCATCAACTCACCAAAGGCATCCAGTGTGGATTGGCATAAGCTTTAGTTCTTTAGCTACTTCAATTCTCTGAGCACTGTGCTAGCTGTTGTGTTATTTGGCCTGTGTCCTACCACACTTTGTTAATTTGAATCTTAGCCCTGTCCTGCAGTAGAACCCTGAAGCAGGTAATGCCGCGCTTGTGTCAGCTCACAGGGAGATGAACTGGATAATTTCCATTCTTGCAGTTCCCCTGTTTTATTCCACCCCTAATTCGAATGTAAATGAAGAATTTTGAAATCTCCCCTGGAATTAAATTTCACTTTAAAAGTATGTTTTGTTTTAATTGAAAGGCTTTCAATAAAACAACAGATTTGAGTTTGATTTGGTCAGTGTGATGTTTTCAGATGATCTGAAAAGTTTTTCCAGTTTTCTTAAGCAAAGAAAAGCATAACTTCATCCAAATCAATACCCAGGAAATTTTATTTTGGGTAAAAGGGCTTCCTCTGGTAGAAAACTGCTCAAGCAGAAAATTTTGGATCAGGTCTGTGTAGGAGAAGTGAGGACAGAATACATGGCAATGCTTCCCAAGCTGTTGCCAGCCAGTGACACAGTTTGATGCTGTGTGAAGTCCTGGCAGCCTGTGTGGCCCTAGCTATCTCTTTTCGTTGTTTGGTCACAATAAAAGAGAGTAAAGATATGCCGTATGCGTTCTCTATGTAAGCAACCAATACCGTCGCGCAGCGCTGGCACCCAGAAGTAGGTCTGCCTGCGTACCTGAGAGTCAGGGCAAAGATACGGTTCCTTTTGAGTGGAGCAGTGATGAATAAGAAAGGAAGCAAGCTTGCCTATTGGGAGTTCATGTTAGGTGGATAAATGTCATTTTGTCCAAATGTGAAGGGGGGAAGAAGGTAACTCATTTTCCTGGGTTTACCTCACTTTATATTGTTGCTCTTTTATAGCCTCAGAAAAAAAGAAACCAGCTTTTTAATTCAAGCTGTAACCGTTTATACTTTTTGCTCTGGATGTCAGGGACTCACCCCTGCATTGCCTATGATGGCAGCAGCAATAAGGGCACCACAGAGATGTTAAAGTGTCCGCACCATAGAACAACATCTGTATTTGGATGTTGGCTAGTCCACAAGAGGAAAAAAAATCTTGAGAATCTCTGTTTTACCCTCCCTAGCCACATGGTTAACTACTTTCTGGCCAGAGCTCACAGAGTGGGGAAGGGGAAGCTGAGAACCCACTGGGAGACTTTCACGGCACATCCCTGCACCAGATTTGGTACCTCTGTCTCCAAGTCCATGACTTTTCACTTACTTGGTGTTTTGTGCCAATACCATGAATGGAGAGTACTTTATAAGGCTTTTATGTGGCTGTTTTTGTTATGATAGAGGAGAATATTCTCTCTTTATACATTTACTAGCATTTTGAATAGAGATAGCGTATCTCTGTCTGTGTCTTTCTTACAGCAAAATCCAAAACCTGCTGTTTTCTGTTCTTACTGTCTAAAAAAGACCTCTAAGTAAGAGAGGCAAAAAGCTATGTAGTATGAAAGAATTTTGATGACTTTTTCTTAAAAGCTGCATATATTTCATTGAATGTTTATTATATTATCCCTTGATCTGATAGCCTAGATACTTAGTCTCCTTGACAACCGACAATATCCAATGTCAAGTATCCCATTCCCCCTGGCTGCTGCGGGAATGTTGCCCCCGGCAGCCAGGACAGATCAGTCCAGATTGGGAGGTGAGAAGTCTCTTAGCAGGGAGTCTGAAAACTGATGGAGGTGGTTTGTGGCCCAACCTACCTTCATCCCTGCTGTGCTCAACCCCAGATAAGTCTAAAAATCCATGAACCACAACAAAATTAACTGTTCTGCTTTTCATACATGTAAAAAGCCAGTGCAATGGAATAATTAATGCAGATGATTAAATGCAAAGATTAAACATTAACCAAGGAAGATAGGCACTTATTTTCCAACCTTATTGCATTTCAGACTCAAATATTGGTTCCAAAGGTGGCTGAAGACATATTTGCCTTTCTATGTATGTATGTATAATATACATGTATATATATATGATTGCAGTCTCCTGCCCTGTTTTAATAATATACTTAATTGCTTTCTGGCCACACCTCAAGCTGCCTAAATTCATTTCACAGGGAAAAGATTATTTGCTGTTGGCCTTTAGCAAATGAATTGTCTGCCATCCTTAATCTGGGTAATAAATCTGGGTAAAAAATAAGGTACTGCATCAGCCAGCTCACAGTTGTGCATGCTGCATCTGCTTCCATACAAAGTATTAATGACAGCTATTTTCCATGTGCCATCTCCAGCAAATTGAGTGAGTGCGTAATGTAAAATACAAACCCAATAGATTTGCTCGGAGTCGTAGTCATTGTCTTCCATTACTGTTGTTGTGACACTAAGTAAATTATTTGCATATGATATTTGCCTTACATATTACATCTGCTGTGCTATGTTTTTAAATGCCATTCAGTATAATAAATAATACATATATATAGGTGCTATCCTTTGACCTACTCACATATTTGCATATGCGCATACTCATAGCCAAAAGCACACATACACACATGAAACACACCCGTACATCTAGACATACACAATCACAAGAAATATGGCTATCATTCACGCTATTTATGCCAGCAGGCTTTCCCCCCAAAGTATTACACAGCTGAACACAAATTGAGCTGGAGAGGGGACAAGAAGCATAAAAGAGAAAGAAGAACCAATACTCAGATCAGATTTTTTTCCATTTGAAAAGGATTTCCTGATGTGATATTTTTCATTGCGGGAAGGCACCATCAGGCAGGATTGACCAAGGAAAGGGGGAACATACAGCCCTTCCTTCTATCCTGCTCACGTGGGGGACAATGGGGATATGAAAGGTCCATGGTGATAGAGAGGTAAGGGTCAGGCAATTCCCAAAACGTCAGGTGTGAGGCTGGAAAGATTCAAAGCACACTGCATGCTTTAAAAGTAATCCAGCAGGAGCTACCGCAATCTCTTCCTTGGGGTGCAAGCTGCCCACCTGTGCTGAAGCTTGCTCTAGCATTTAGGCTGCTATGAGTTTCTTTGGTGGTAGAGTACAGGTCCCTGAAAGCTTCCAGACTGTGTTTCTTTTTCTTTTTTTCTCAGGAAGAAGGGGTAGGAGGTGACATTTTTTCTCTGATAAATATCAGAGACATTCTACATTTGACTTACTGGAAAATACGGACAATGCCAGAAAATGTCAGCGCAAATTTTGCCATAGCTTCCTTTTGTACCGGTTTTGTTTAGCTCCCTGGCGAGTGAGCACACAGGAATGTCATGAGATAGCAAGAGGAGGGGAGGCAGTAGCAACTGGAAGGCAACACACAGCCAAGAAAATTGATCTGGTTTGATTCCCTACATCGACAGATACCGAAGAGTACGTGACAGATCGGTGTGTTCGGTCCTCAGCCTCGCAGCTGGTCCCCGCTTAAAACCAGGCAGATAATACAACATATGGGATATTGCTGGCCAGCCTGGTTTAATAATGATAAAATATCATTCCTCGTTCAAGCAGTGGGGGGTGGGCAGCTTCTTGAAGGCGGGAGGTAAGAGCAGTAATTAAACTGAAGTGCGCTGACGAGCTGCGGAGCAGCCAAGCGAGGGAGCTGTGCCAACAGCAGGAGGGTGCTCCCTCTGCGCCCCGGCAAGGAGAGCTGCACTCCCCCCTCCAACTTATTTTACCTCCTGGGTGGAAGCGTCTTTTGTCCAGGATATGAAGTACAAGGTTTCCTCTGGGGTTGCTCCTCAGGTCCAGGCTCTGCGTTTGCCTTCTGGGTGCCCTTGGACAGGGGATGGGAGCTCAAGGCAGTCGGGCTGCTCCTTCCTTGCCCGCGCTGTTTCCAAAATGGGCCAAGTGATGCTCGGCCTCATCCCTGCCTCTCCCGCACCACGACTGTTCAGTCACGCTAGGGCGCTGGGAGCTGGACCCAAAAAACCAGCATACACAGTGGCACATCCAGCAGCATTATCAAAGGGGCTTAATGTGTATCAAAAGGCTGAAAATAAGGCATTATGCATCATGTGTAGGCCAATGGGGCAACGCCGTGCATGTGGTGTGATAACCTCGGACAGAATATTTTGCTGATGTGGCTCCCCTGCTACCTGTGCCTACCTTGACTTATCTGGAGATACCTCAGGCCTATCAACATGGCCAGTACTGTGCTGGTGGGCAAAAAAGGCGACCAAAGGTATGGAAGAGCTTCTGCATGAGAATTGACTGTATAGGCTAGGATATATCACCTTGGAAAAGAGAGGGCTGCAGCAGGACGGTGAGCGCGACAGAGGGCTGCAAAAGAAGGGGAAATGGGAAGGAACCTTAATTCTTTCTCATGAGATTTAAAGGTAAATTTATTAGGCAGCAAGTTTAAAAGGAGAAAAAAGGTATTTTGCCACTTAGCCTTTGAGATTGTTGGCACAGGATGTTGTGGATGCCAGAACCTTCGTAAGGGGTCAGAAAGCAATTCACATTCAAGGAAGAAAGCTCCTTCAAGGGCTTGTTGAACACAGGGAGTTTACCTCAAGCTGGGAAAGTCCTTGAGCCACAGGGTGGGATTGCCCTGGGGAAGGCTGGTTGCATGCCTGCACTTTTCTTACGCCCTGCCTAGACATCTTCTCCAGGCCATTGGGTATGGGCTGGAGAGGTCTCTCTGCCCAGGACAGTTGTTTTGTGTTCTTACAGGCCGATGCTCTGCTTTGACATACCTCCTGAGTGAATCACCTCCATGAACTTTGCCTTATGAAATTAGACATTGCAACTGCAGAAACTAAAGGCATAGGATGGATTCTGCCCACTTAGCTGATTGGCAAAGCTGGGAAGTTCCCCCAGGAGCTATGAGTCCCACGCTTCAGGGAGGCCCAAGTATATTTACATTTATGCCACACATGAAGTCTGCAGTGAGTAATTGCATGCTAATGAATGTGCTGTTTTGCAGATTGCAAGATACTCTATGATTTGACACAGGACTTCTCACTTGCTCTGTCCTTTTTTTTTAACTTCTGGAGTGAGGAGGCTTCTGTTTTGCAATGGAATATTTTGCTCCTTGTGAATAATGTGAACAGCAATGATTAATGGCGGATTTTTTTAAAGCCAAATTAAATATGAATTTCAGAGTTTCTCATGTGGGGTCTTGAAGTGCCATTTCATTCTGTAGCTTGATGACACTTTTAAAAAATGTTTCATGAAAACTTTTAGGTGTTGCAGCTCTCCATTACCATAGCTCTGGGCTGCGAACCACAAGTGCTGCAAGGAACCCTGGGCTTGACTAAGCTCACACGTACATAAAAATAGAAATTTCATAGCTATGTGCTCAGACCTGCTGCCTGATAACAGCAAGGAAGTTGTTTTTAATTTAAGAGGTGCAAATTAAACTGTACAGGAACAAATTGCAAACTAAATTGCAAAAAACCCACAGRTGAAACTGCCAAAAATTAAAGTATACAGGGAGAGAAAAGGCAGGCTGTGCTGTCTGGGAAGAGGCTCCCAGGACCCTTCGCTGCAGCAGCACCCGGAGGCTGCCCCAGGAAGGTCCCTGCCGGGGGAATGGCTGGCAATCAGCTTCGCCATGGCTGGTGCACCATAACTGCATTGCGCCGTGGACCTTCTGCCATCTTCGCCGTCTTTCTCACAAAGTGYGTCTCTCGGGAAGAGCAAGGGGTGACGGGAAGAGGCGCACTGCCCTAGCGAGCCGTGCGCAGGGAGCCCTGCTGAGCGGAGGTGTGCGAGCGAGACGTGGAGCTGGATCCTCTGCCTTTCCGGAGCTCGCTTTCGGRTACAGCAACCTTGTCTGGTAAAGGGCTGGCTCAGGCCAGCATTTCAAAATCACACTGGAAAGCAGCTGAAAATGTAAGTAAGTTTGGTGCATCGCGTACGCCCTCCACCAGGGTCCAGTTAGCTCCAGGTCAGGACTAGCAGAACAGAGGGCTAGCAGGAGCTGGTCAGCTGGGCTGTGCATGGGACAGCAGGAGCTTGAGGCCAAATGGGGAATTACGGACTGCCATTTACTTTCCCAGCAGGAGAGTGAGAAGCAATGATGAGCAGGAGGCCTGGAAAGTCCAGCCAAGGTGACTCGTGCAACCAGTCAATGAAGAAAAGCAGGAAAGGTGGGCTCACGGTTCAGAAATGTGCATTTGCACCATCCCTACCATGCTCAYTTGCCTCAGAGCCCTCCGGCTCATGAGTGAGAGCCCTGGTTCAGGACACGGACTCCAGTCGGACAGATGTGGTCCTCCTGCACATCTCTGGCCTTGCCCTGCCCTGCGTAACTGGGATTCCACCCAGAGACCATGGCCAAAGGGCTGGCAAAAGGGGCCCAATTTGTCCTTACCTACTTTGTTATTCCTGAAGCAGGCGGGTGGCTTGGGGGTCGCTAGCAATACAGCAGCACTTGGGGCACTAGACTCCAGTTTTCAAGGGAAGGACTGCCTGTGCTGCTTAAGCACAGGCACACAATTTTAACTTTCTTTCAGAAAGAAATGAAGCCTTAAAGTCTTCTGCTTCTAAGAAAAGTGTTTTTCCCTTCAGTTTCTGCTGGAGGTTGGCTCAGACTAAAGTCTTGGTACATTCTCTCGCTTGAGCCTGATACCTGAAGGCAAATATGAGGTTCCCTGGCTCCGTCTTTACCTGGGGCTGCAGCRAAAGCCTGGATTCAGGCATCAGTGACTGTGGGAGACCTTGAAGCCTAGAGCTGGAGAACTGCTCACATCTCGAGTCTCTTTATTTAATTTATTTCTAATGAGAATTGGAGTTGCCTGTGTATGTAAATCATTCTGATTATTGTAGCTTTATTACAGCACCATCTGCTTTCATGGTACTTTGCAGCCATAAAAATAGTTGTTGCCATAACTGTGTGTATGTATATTTACATGGTGTGTATGGGCCAGGGACTCTCAGCTCTCCGCACACAGCAATCCTGCTGGAGTCTGTACAGTCTGTGAAATCTGCCCAGTCTGCATTTGGAGGCAGTGGACCTCTGCGCACAAAGCAGATGAGACACCCGAATTGTTTCAAGATGTTGACTATGATGTGCCAGCTGAGGGATTAGTTCAAATGAATATCTAGTTTCATGAATGAGGCCTAATACCCTTTGCTCTTAGTGAAACCACCTCCTGTGGCATTGGTGGCCTGAGGCCAGGAAATTTTTGCCCAAAAAAGCCTTCTATCTTAATGCTTTTAAAAATCTTTGGCTTAAATGAAGGGATGGATATTCTTTCTCCAGTTTAGGATAGAGTTGGGTAATGCTGTAGTAAAAATGCTTGCTCCAGCCTATGTGAACAGGAGCTGCAGCGGACGACTGGCAGAAAAGTTCAGGGCACACATGGCTAAGAGCATTCGGAGAGGAGCAATCTAACATCAGCCCTGGTGAGACAGCATGAACTACAGACAACCCATCTTTGTTCCCATGGTGCAAACATCCAAAGGTGTTTGGGGATCATTTTTCACATGCTTCAGAGAAACTGTTGGTGGATGGAATTACTTATTTTTGCAATTCCCAAACACCGCAAAGTGCAGAGTGCCTACCATGCAAGTGCGGAGCTCCCTCAACTTGTAATCACAGCAATAGGCTTACAATGCCCATTGCAAACCACGTCAAAGGATGGCTCGCACAGTTATCCTCTAGTCTTTTCCTTTAGTCAGCTCTTCCTCTCCAGCAGATGACAGCAGGTTACCAGCATGGTATTCTTCAGGAATCTCAGCATGGTGCATAGAGCTTCCCAGAGGTATTGCTCGCAATTCTACTTTAAGCAATAAAACATCCCCACGCGCTAGAAAAGGTGCTAGATAAGTAAATAATTTGTTTATAGTATTTCAGACCACCGTGGCTAGTAAGTTTGTTTTTAGTCAGGGGAGCAACCCATGTGGATTTCCAGAACAAGAAGAGACATACAGTGTTGTGGGAGGTTAGTGAGTTAAATACTGCATTTGAAGAGTAGAAAACTGTCCCTCTGAGTGGAGGAGGTGCAGCTAAATTCATGTCACCTTAAAAGCTTCCTTGCATACAGTCCCCAAGAACCTTTTTCACTGAAGAAGCTCCTAAGAGGTAAGGCCAGCCTTTCCTGTTTGCACACGGAGGCTGAAGCAATAGGATTTGTACTGTCAGGTGCAGATACTGCTCAGCCGATCCATACCCCAGCCCTGCTTCTGGTTACTTCCTCCTGCTGCCTCCTTCCTCCCCAGGAATTACTGCCCCCTCCAAATCTTTCCTGCGCAACAGTTTGCCAAATGATGCCCTGATCCAGGATGGTGAAATGATCAATGTTGGAAAAAAGACCCAAATCCCATTTTTTTCATAATTAGTGGTTGGAGCTAGGGAAGGGTATTATTTTAGCCAGATCTGCCATTGCTGGATGAAGCAGCCCTGCCTGAGCAAACACAAAGCTTGTTTTCAGCAACCATATCTGCATGGACACCCTGTTGCTCCCTCCCGGGTGGATGCTTGTGCAGTGAGGGGCTCCGGGCTCAGGGCAAGCCGTGGCACCCAGCAGGACGGCCGTGTCTGGGCTTCTCCTGCGGGGTCAGGCATCCCAGTGCCAGCGCTCCTTCTCCACGACAGGCCACTGAGCAGGCATCTGCRTTCCTGGGGAAAAATTATCCAGATATCCCTGGAGCAAGAGATGCCCTTGGGGCTCGCTGAGCACCTCCTTCCCTGAGGCATTGCACAGGGGGGAATGGGGCCATGCCAAAGAAAAGGGACTATTTTGGTCCCTAGGATGAAGGTGCTTGGCTGCGCTCGGGACCGTCTAACTCCTCGGCGTACAAAACCCTGCAAGGTGCCCCTCCTTTGCTCCCCCCGGCCAGCCAAGCACAGCGTTGCAGCCGTGGTCTCGCTCGGTGGCCGAGTGCAGCAGAGCGAGCTGGTCACGTATGACGGGGAAAACTGCTCCAGGTGCATCTGCCTGGTCCTCAACAGGCACCTCCTATGCATATTCACCACCCAGTATTTTATACACCAGACTGGCCTCGCTCCCAAATGTGAGTCCCTTAATACATGTCGGTTGGGCCTGCGTCTGCTGTGGTGTTGAATAAACTCTTGGAAGGTTTGTTAGGACATGGCTTTTTTTTTTTTCTTTTAATTAGTGTGGCTCACTATGACTGCTTGGTCTTCTGGAAAAAGCCAGTTCACACTGCTCGGAGGCTTAACGGAACAAACAGCAGTCACACACATATAATTTAAGTGCCAGCAATGTGACTTAGGCAGCGCAAGACACAGTAACACTGCATTAGCTCATCCTATGCTGACATTAGCACTTTGATAGTCATTCATTTCCGCAYCTCTTGCAGAGATTCCTCTTTTCCTCCGCGTGAACTGCAGCCTGGGCCTGGAGCTGGGCAGGGGGCTTTGCCCGCTCACCCCGTGGCTGAGCAGGTGCTCCATGAAAGCCCTGCAAACCCACCGGATCGCCTGTCTGGCCCAGCTCCCCCGCCCGCCCCGCCGCCTGCGCTGCCCTGGCAGGCTGCCCTGGCACTCCTCCTGTCCTCTCGCAACGAAGGACACCGGCACGTCACTCTTTCTTTTTAGCTGCCTTCCTTTTCGCAGCCTTGCCAACCCGCGGGGTCCACCTGGCTGCTTTGGTGCAACGTGGGGTGGCAGGAGGGTCTGGTGGGCAGGCGAAGTTAGGCTGAGAGTGCTTGTGGGGCGCGAGGAAGAAGGGATTAAAGTATCCGCAATGTGGGCAGTCCAGATCCCCGCCTGGGGCGGTAGGTCTCTCCCCTGACTTCGGTGATGCTGGCTTTGCCACCCGGCAGCCAAACCTGCACCCTCCAGAGACACCATGGCAGCATCTCTCGTCAGAGCTGCTGAAGCGGCTCCAAACAGCAACTGCCTCTCATTGCCCCCCTAGCACTTTTATAGTAAGTAAACTTCAAAAATTGGACAAGCTCAGGTAAATTTTCAACGTGGTGAGCAGGGAATTGCTGAGAGAACTTGCTGTAACGGTGCGATGGGAAATAATACTCACTTCCAAGGGAGCCCATTTCACTCAACGCCCTATTAAGCAAGCAGATCTCTGAAGAGTATATGTTTTTGACCAAACCGAGACACACCGTATGCAGAGATAAAGGAAACCATTTCCGCTTGATGCCTGATAAATTATTTTAGTGGCCACATCTTGCACTCAGTGATGATTCACTATGACAAGTTAGCCCCCGACTTCAGGAGACAAAGCACAAAACTTGCAGTGCGCACAAAAGGAAAGCGCGAGAGGAATGAAGGAATAAATCTGTTGAAAGAGTAAGGTTTTGTATATCTAGCAGAAATAACATTTCAAACCTGCAGTAACACATAGCCTTAAATTGAACACAGTGCTTAAGCTGTTAATATATCTAGTTGTCATGTTTCTTCTGTGTTTGCTTTTGTTGAAGGAACACTGTCAGAGAGTCTAAGCCAAAAATTTAAGGTTTATAAAACAAAAGGTTTTTAAAAATTATTTCAATAAAATAAAATGTCTGTTGCTTAGTCTAAACATTCCTTGTTAGTATTGGGAATTGAAACAAAGCACTGTTTTCTGATGCACGAGGACCAGAAAGTGACAATGGCAGCTGTGTTTCATTTTCCAAGCTGAGCAAAATATAAAATATGAGTCCATAGTATGAACAGTGGAAAGAACATTACATTCTAAAATGTGCTCGGTTAAAAATATCATCAAAGATCCTAAGAGTAACTCAGGTAAGGACCAAAAAAGAGAATTAGAGGGCTTTGATCACGTCCACAGCTTTAGCAAGAATGCTGAATGTTGATAATATTTTGCGTATCTCAAAATATGACTTCCTTGTGAAGAAGTCAAGGGTTATTTTTAGGCATTCAGGATTGTTTTCATATCCATAAGAATTCTCTAGAACTACAAATAAGAGACTAGCTGGAAAGCTCCATTTTTAGTTTTGCTTTGGAAAACCGGTGGGGAGAAGACCTTGGGAAGCGTTCATCCCCTTGCTTGCAGTCCCTTGAACAGAGCCGTCACACCATAAGTAACCTTGCTAGGAGTGTAAACGCCACATTTCGCAGTGGCAAAAGTGCCATGCAAGTGTGTCACAACAGCTATGCTCAGCCAAAACAGGGCCGTCACGGACATGGGCCACCACCCCTGCGGCAAGGCTGGGGAGACACCAACAGCCCAGCGTCCCCAGGTGCTTCAGAGCCAGCCTGTCTTGAAGGGCAGCTCCATCGTCCACCAAAAGCCTAGCCATCCACATGTCCCCTCTGGCAGGGCTGACTCCACTGGCCACACCACATACTACTTCTTCACAGCAGCTCATGACACCAACTCTCTGGTCAGAGTGGTTTGGAGAAGCAGCGGGGATGACGCCTCCTTACACTCCCCCATGAGTACTGTGCACCAGGCAAGGGCTAGCCTAAATGAGAGAAAGCAGCCCGGGCTGGGGTGCAGCAGCTGCGGGTTTCAGGAAGAGGAGGGCTGTAACTGTAGGAAGAAGATCCTGAAGGTGCTGCAAAGAAGCCGGTGATGAGAAGGGTGCTGGGTCATGCTTTGGGTGCAGGGATTGTGAACTGATGCTCTCCTGGGGCTTGGACGGGAACTGTTGATCCCAAGCGAGACCTGGTACATCCCATGATAAAAATATCCCTATGTGAACCTCTGGGGCTCTTACTGATTTATTTTCTTTCAGCTCCGTATTAAGGTTCTGCTTTCAGGTGTGGTATTTGTCATGGGGACTGGCTTGTATCAACCAAGGACATGTGTGCACCATCAGAAGAAGTTCAGACTGACAGGTTGCAGTGCTGAGGCCATGTCTGGTAAGGGTGGAAGGGTGGGGGGAGGAATGAAGAAAAGCTGAGTTTTCCATCTGCACATCTTCTAACAATGATTATTTACAGCCTTTTGAAGAGATCCCAAAGTTTTTAAAAAATGTTTTCTCCCTTGTTCAAAGTCTTTAAATCAAGGTTGGATCCCTTCTGGAATGACAGGCACTAGCTCAAACAGGAGCTGTGAGCCCAGCACAGGAATTATTGYGTGAAATTTTATGGCCTATGTTATGAGGAGGTAAAACCAGATTATCATAATGGTCTTTTCTGGCTTGCACTGCTATGGATCTATTAATCATGAGGAAAGTGTCAGGCTTTGGGGAGAGCAGGGAAGAGCCTGGCTTGGTGGGAACAGGGCAGGAGAGGTGCTGCATGAGCTCCCATTGGCAGGGGCCAGCTGGCTGGGACACTGCATGGTGGAGGCCCCAGTGGGGGCATGGTTGCAGCCTTCCCCACCGTCTCTTTTCCTGTAAGATGGAAACAAGGCTGCCCCAAAAATGGTGCCTCCTCCCTGACAGTCTCAACTAGTTCTGGCACCCAGGATCAGGGTTTTTTCATTGCTGATTTAGACCGGAACAAATCTGTCTGGTGATTAGATCTGGATACATGCTGCTTATTTAAGCTCATGTGTTCATCACGTCCTTCGAGAAAGGATGATCCTTCTTCAGGTGACCCTTGCCATTACGCTGAAGGCAGCGCTCAGCCTGCTCATTGCCCTCACCAAGTGGCCCCTCTCCGGGCCCACACGCAGCCCCTGCATGGGAGACGGGGAGGAGGGAAGAGTTCAGAAAGTTTGTTAGGCTGGCTCCGCTTTTACAGCCAATTAATAATGAGTCACATTTTAGCAGTCTGAAAACTAAAGGTTATACTGTTGCCAGAGGAGGAAAACACAGCAGGAGCAGGTGGCAGGAGAGCTGACTCCAGATCCCGTCAGCTATGCTGTCTCGCAGGCAGATGGCAAGATGAAGAGGAAGGCCTGAGTTAGCGAGCTTTGACTTTATTTTAACATCAGGGCTGGTGGTGGGAGGGGGGGGGAATAAAAAGAGCTCCCCAAAACTGAACCCAGGTGAATGGCAGAAGCTGGGAATTTTCCTTCTCTATGTTTTTCCAGTGCTGTCCTGGCTTGCGAATTGGGTGCTGTGCAGGTTCCAGGTCTATATTTATCACCAGGCAAGACAAGCCCTGTGCTACTTGCTAGTTAAGCCTTCTGGTTGGTAGTCACTACCTGCCGATGACAAGCAGGACGTTTGTTACAAAATAAAGCAATTTTTAGAACGGGAGGCTGATACTCCAACCTGCCGGTCCCTTGGCTCATCCCCCAAACTGGAGCCAGGGCGGAGCGCTGACAATCGCTGCCAGCTCTCGGGCATATCCTTGGAGAGACGGGCAGCGAAACGCTGGACCCTTCCCCAGGGGGGGCGGTGGGAAGGAGAAGGGGACCTTCACCTAAAGGTGAAACTTTTCCATTGGCTGTGCCCAGGTGACTCGCGGCAGTAAAAGCTATTCCCAGTGCAGGCAGGGAAGGAGGCTGCTYGCTGGGCTCTCATGAGCCTCTGGGCCCATAGCTCGCATAGCTTTGCCCCATGGTGAGCATGCTTCGCTATCAACAGTTCCT
The DNA here is from genome assembly GCF_003343035.1 of Apteryx rowi. Lineage (NCBI taxonomy): Eukaryota > Metazoa > Chordata > Aves > Apterygiformes > Apterygidae > Apteryx > Apteryx rowi. Next base: position 756,045 of record NW_020449041.1, on the reverse strand, counting down.
GGCACGCTTGCACGGCCCTGGCCTGCATCCTCCCAACATTTGTTTTGTCTACAGGCTAATATTTTCCACTCCAYGCATCCAAAAAAAATACAGTGTGCAGGCCCAGCTGGGCGATGGTATTCCTCTGCACCGTGACACTGCATTACAAATATCCGCACCCCCCCCCCCCCCAGCAAAAGCCGGCAGTCAGGGCTGGATATTCCTCACCGCCCTGGGATGCAGGTCCTGCAAAGCTTGTCTGGACTGTTTTTTTTAACAGGGGCTTGAGAAGGCAGAGTCGGAGCATTTTGAGGGGTTATAAGAAGCAGGAAGCAAGTCTGTGATCCCTCAGAGGAGCTCCCCAGGGTAAGCGAGGACAGTGCTGATGTAGAGCAGCTGAGGGGCTGGCCTGTGAGCGCGCTTGCTCTCTGGCTCGGCCGAGAAGTGAGCTTGCTGCAGCTGCGGGGAGAGCCCTGGCAGGGGGGAAGGCAGCTCTTAATGTGCTCTGCAGCCCCTCTTTTCACATCAGCCCCCGAAGCAGCGTTAGCTCTCCATCCTCACCTTGCCCCTGAGGCCAGCACCGCAGAAAACAAGCTGATTTCTTCTGGTGTTCTCCCACCCGCAAACCCTCCAGCTCTCTCTCCAGCAGCTGGGATGCCGGTGACCACCTTTTCTCCCTCCTGGACCCCTTAGGCTGCCTCTGCAGGGTGCTATGAGGAGAGGCTGCCCTTTGCCCATGTCAGTGTGCACTGCTAACAACTGGGACCAAATGCCGCCCCAGCATGCCACTGACCCTCCAGGCCTGCTCGCTGCAGCTGGAAAACGAGGTGGAGGATGCAGGTGCCATCCATCCGGTGCATTCAAATAAAAGCAGGCTGACCAGAGTTGCAAGCTGCAGTTTAAAATGGCAGGTGGAAAAGAAAGCCATAATCTGAGGCTGGCTTTGAGCTGCTCTGCCCCCTCGGAGTTGTATCCCATGGAGCATTTTTGGAAACTTGTGGTTTTGCATGAGGGAAGGTTTCCCAGCAGGTTCTCCCTTAACTTTGGCTGGGAGGAATGGCTTGAGGTGCCAGGCAAAACAGACACGGCGATGATGGGCTTGCTGGATGGGAAGGCTATGGGCGTGCAGATGTGTAGGAGATCTCTCTGTGCCTTGCTGTGGGCCCAGCCAGGAACGATACGCTTACCACCTCCTTCGGAGTTATCCCCTCCCAGTGCCTGCCCTGCTCCACCGGGCAACTCCTGCCATGCTTGGAAACACGAGGTCAAGCTGCTAAACTTGGAGCACATCAAGCAGTTGGATAAGATACTCATCCTTCAGAGCAAGGTCAAGACTAGCCATTTAAAAGTGTGCAGGAGAGGCTCAGGGTGAGTAATGCAAACCTGCCATCACACATCTGGATCAATCATCCCCCAATAACCCAGCAATCGCTGTTGGAGGGTGTGTTGCATTTGCTCTGAGTAAGCAAACACCCCTCCCTAGCACAAGACCATTTTACTCTGCAAGGCTGATGTTCAGTGAAAGCAAGAGCCAGCAAATATGAAACTCATGCCCCACAAGGTATGGAAAAAAAGGGTGGAGTAAGAAAAAATACAGGGTTTACTTAGGAGAGGAAGTAGAGCTGCAGACATAAAAACTGAAAAAAAAATCCATCTGGGACTATGGCAGAGAGATAATTCTTGTCATTTGGTGTCCTCAGACTGAGAGGGGTAATGCAAAACTTTCCACAGGGTAACTGATTCATAAATCTCCAGTGAGATGTGTCTTGCTGTTTCTCCTGAAGGCCTGGTGCTGGTGACTACTAGAGCAAGGGCTCCTGGCCAATGCAGACCCTGGTCTGGCCTTGGGGTACAGACAGGAAGCCCAAAGTGGGTTAATAATGAAGCTAAAGCTCCAGTGCAGCAATCACACTTGCAACATCACTGTCAGGCCTTCTCCTGCTGCCAACAGCATGGAAAAACCAGGAGTCATTTGGAAGCTTTGTTATGAGGTGAGCATGACCTCCAAAATAGTGCTGCTGGCTCCCAGCTCCCGTGCTTTCGTTTTATTTATAATTGCTCTTGTTAGAGAAATGTCCCTTTTGAATAAGTGCTGGGGAGGCAAAAGCTACAGTGAGGGAGGGATAGTTGTATAAATAAAACTAACTGCCTGGGATGACAGTGGCTTTAGTTTTGCTATTTATGTCTTTTGACTTACAGATTCTGCCTCTCCCAGGCTGCAGGTACAGCATGGCTTCCTACAAAAAGCTGCAAACCAGACCAGAAGCAATGGTAAAACTTTCCTGGATGCCTCTCCTACTGCTCTGGAACAGTTGCAAGACATGACCTTGACATATACGGCAAAGAGATCAGTCTTGCATCGTGGCCGGAAAGTTGACAAAAGCAGAAGCACTAGCTTCTCCCAGAAGGCTCATAAGGAGATTCAAGCCCTGATTCTGCAGAGTACGTGACGGATCCTGATTACTAATGCACCTTGCATAATCACGGTCGGGAAATCATCGTGTCACAAGCAGCAGAACACAGTGAAATGGAAGTGGAGACAGAAAATAAGGAGTTGCCTTCATTTTCATCAGGATGGCTGTAGGAGTGATTCGCAAATTTGTAAGAAGGCTGGTCATGTTTAATGCATGTCTTAATGAGCTGGAAAAAGAGGTGAGCAGTGAGGTGGCAAATTTGCAGATGGCCCCAGATTGTTGCGGTTACTCAGGATGAGACTGGGAAAAGCATTTTCACTGCGAGGTCCCTGCCCGGAGCTTGGCCCTGAATTCAGGGCGGTGGGAGTGTCCCGCCATTAGGGGATCGCTGATGGCACCATTTCTGCTCTGCCTAAGGTGCGCAAGGCAGCTGGGCCAAACTGCCCTTTCTTTCAGCCAGGTCCTGAAATGAAGCATGCAGACAGCACATTCACGAGCCCCGTGAATTCATGAGCAGGCTGTGTCCCTCCAGCTGTGGCCCCTCCAGCTGTGGCCCTCAGCTGCAGCAGCCGATTCCCTGCGCTCCATCAGGGGTGTGTGTGCTCACTTCTGGCAAGGGACGGTAAGTAGCTACAAGTTGCACCTTGCCAAGTCTAAGGAATAAAAAAAGTTGCATGACAATATAATTCATGCATAGAGCTTAGTTATATATATCTCTATAACTAATAATATATATATATTTATATAGAGTGGGTATAAGAAGCAGTCACGAAACATTGGAGAGAGAGATCAAACACTATTTACATGTCACATTTTCTTTGATTTTCAAAGCTGATGAGTGCTTGCCTGCATTTCATAGGGCTGTGAAGCAGCTCACAATCTCTGAGCACTGGGCCCTGCTTGCCTCTGTGCCTCAGTTGCCCGTGTATAAAGCAGAGAGAGTCCTTTATGTCACAGTGGTCACAGTGGTTCTTTCGTGTTTATAAGTCACTCAGACATTGCCAAAGTTGCAACTACACAAGCAGACAATAGAAGGGCACTGTGATCCTTTTAATAAGAGTCTCATTAATCTAAAAATGAAATAAAAAGCATCTGAGGTTTATTGAGAATAGAATAGAGTAGAATAAAGAAAAGAAAAGAAAAGAAAAGAAAAGAGAAAAGAGAAAAGAAAAAAGAAGAAAAAAGAGAAGGAAAGAGAAAAGAAAAGAGAAACAAGGAAATTCTGCCTCTGCCAACAAGTGATCCCAGAACTTCCCTCTGGAATAGCCACAAATCCTGAGGAAAATATGGGGTCATAAGCCACTACCTCTTAGACCACAAAACAATACCTGTGTGCTAAGTCTCTGCTGCATCCGTGAACATGCCTAAATGTCCTATGCTGGATGGACAGACATTACTTTCTCTGCGTTTCCTAAAGATCTTGGTCAACCCACCCCAAACTCAGGACCTGACTCAACAAGCCAGGGAATCTTATGCATATTGCAATACCAATTTCAATGGGTTTAAATGTGTGCTCAGTAGCACATGAGCCTGAGGAACCAGCTGGTTCAAGACAGCAGGCTATGAAGTTGTGGAAAATACTAAGGTTAAGTGTCAATGCACTTTAAAATTGCTTAAGATATTAGAGTTTGTGCGCTAAGGTGCTTTACTGAATCAAACCTGGGAAAAAGCCCCTTGTAAAGCCACGATCAACATGTTTTACGTATATATACATACATATAAGCTTTTTTATATATATATATATCGTATACAGGGGGAGCTGTCAAAACTTTAGGAAGATAAATTGTTCATGGCTCTAAAAAGCACATCTGTTTTTCAGGTTTTCACACATAGAATAGTGTCATGGCAGCAGTAGCAAAGTGGTAAAACAGTGTCTTGAGGTAGCTCAGCAGGGATGAATAAATCTTCATAACTGACAGCCCATAATAATAATAAATACTTGAAGAGTTTATTTCTTCCTCTATCCAGTTAGAAAATGACTGCATGGGAATCGTCTCCAACTATTGGGACTCTTCTAAATGATTACTGAGCCAATCCACTCTGCAACCTCTGCCAGCTTCAGCATCTTAATAATTAATAAGGTACCACTTGTAGCTAATGCTAAAGAGGACAGATGTTTCCCCTTGGAAGCTCTTTTTTCCCTTCTTCTTCCCCATCATTTCCACTGCCTTTCTCCCCACTGTTTCGGAGTCCCCTTCAGTTCCCGAGGGGCGCCCATTCCCGCATTTGCAGAAGCGCAGCCTGGAGTGGCGTGGCGCACCCATGCAACGCCCAGGCAGCCCAGGGACCACATGCGGTGACAGCTCGAGGCAGAGCTCCCTCTGCGATGGCCCCGCGCGGCACCACAAATTTGGYGTTCCCCTGCCGTGCGCGCTCTTCACTGGTGATGTGCAACGCACGCGCAGGACACATCTGTGGAAGCAAAGCTGGGTTAATGGTATTGAAGGTGATCACTGTCATTAGGTGGAAGGTGAAGCAGCAGCATATTCTCAGTAAGTGGCTTAATACCTTCATCTCTTTTCCTGCTGGCGCTCGGTCAGCTCAGCCCCCCGAACGCCAGGAGAGGAAACGCAGCCAGATATCCAGACTGGCCTGAGGAGCAACCTCCGCAACTTTTCCCACCTCTGCATGGAGGTAGCTCACACACAAAACGGGGACACGTGGTCTGTTAAAGGTTTATGCACTGCCCTTCGCCCCGGCATGGGTCTGTGCTGTGCTCAGCCTCTGCACTTGCCATTTGGGGGGGAGCTTCAGTCGATCAGGCCATGCTGTGTGGGGCTGCGCTTGTAAAAAAAACCCATAACAGCAAGGCATTCTTACTCTGCATGCATGACATTTTCCAATTACATGATCCTTTTCAGTTAGGCGCTGTAAGAAGGATAGTTCCTACCCCTGGGTAGTCTAACTTACAGTATTGTAAGTTCCTGTATAAATGCAAGTTTTGAGGGCTGCTCCTTCAAATGGAGAATCACCTGCTTGTTTGTACTGTTTTGTACTTCCCTGATATAATAGCTTTACTGTGGTCTGGTTTGCTTGGGTTGCTACTACCACCACAATGTATTATTATCACTCAATAAATGCCACAATCATCTTGAGGTGAGATATAAGATATGTAATCTGAATGCATCACTGATTTTTGTTCTTGTTCTTACAAGATGTTTAATCTATCACAGCATCTCAGAAGGTGGCATGTTTACTGCTGTTTCAAATGTGTGTTCTACTCTGTGACGTTGGATCATATTGTTAGCATCTGAGTGAGTTATTAAAAATGACTGCTGGAATGCTACAGGTCACTAAAGGATTTTGGCAGTAAAACATCCAAATATTTGCTAACTTTAAAAGGATTCTTTCCATTCTAAACATAAGATTTATGATATTGTAGTATCTGGATTTGCCCAGAAGATAAACAGAATTGCTGGTTTTTGGTGTCAGCAACGCTTGATGCTCATGAACCTGACACGCAGAAGCATGTTAGTGCCACTGAAACAGTTTTATGTTTGGCTGAGTTAGTTGTGACTCGAATCTCTCCATATATGCATGGTGTCCAAATGATAAAAAGAAGGCTGAAGTGGCCTATCTGCTCCCCTTCTTGGAGGAAATGTATGTTCAAATTTAAGCTGAGATAAGTCAACCAAAGCCTAGCTGGCTCATTGAGCTAGGGTAGTTAAGACACATAAGATAGTGTGGCTAACATTATTGTCAACCACCTTTGACTCCCCAGGCCAGATATTCATTTATAGGTGGGGAAAGTGAAAGCACAAATGAAGCATAGCAGTCAAAAGTCCATCTCTGGCCCCATAAAATGGGAACAAGCTGTCAGGCATCTTTCTGTACAAACCCTGCAGTCCACAGCTGAAATCAACAGAGCTGCAGTGATTTCACCCAGCCACAGCTTCATTGCAAAGTGGGCAAACTGTCAGCAGCTACTGCCGAAATGTCATGTTGGTCTGACTACACAATTGCTCAAGGTCCCTTTGGGGTGGAGAGTGATGAGAGGAAGGGCAAGGGCAGGGAAACGAGGCAGATCACTGAAGCTGTCTCTGCAGCCCCATCAGGCCCAGCTCAACTTCCAGGTGAATTTTTGAAGACATTTGCATCCTTCCTAAAGCGAGGAGGGATCGGGTGAGGCAGGAATATCCTCATTTCCCTTTCATTGTCCGCATATCCTTTGCCCTGGAGGAGTTTCGTAATGCCTGCCTGCAAGGAGGGCTGCATAACATTCACAAGCATGTCCTGACTGCGTCGCGGGGAACGTTCCCAAGAGCAGCCGAGTGACACAGGCGCTTGGCTCTTCATGGAAGCCAGCAGGGCTTATGCTCCTTTGAAAACTTTCACTCTGCGTGACTAAAGGCCTTCAAATATTTTTAAAGCCACTCCAGAAGCACATAAATATTTGGGTACAGCCAGCCATACTTTAAACAAACAAAACTCCTTGTCCTCAAAGATGCTCGCATCGTGCCAAAGATCAGTGTGGGACTGATGTCTCCTCTGAAGCTTGCTTGTTTGAGCCTTTCAGTGTTGTGATCCCCCTTTCCTCTCCCCATCAGGCCCCTGCAGAGAAAAGCGGTGACAGAATTTACAGATGTATTTCGAGGTATTGAATATCTCCAGCCAGCCATCTCGCTCCTGCTACCTGTGCTGCAGACTGCTGTGCTGAGCCCTGAACAAAGGCTCAGGACAAATGAATCCCCATGTTCACTCCCAGCAAAGGTTTAAAAAGAATCACCTCCTTCTCCTATTACTGCACTGTCTGTTATTTTAATTTTTTTGTGTGCAGACAGCAGCATTAAGCCCACTGGAGAATGAATGAATAGCAATGAGACAGGGCAAGAAGGGAATATGGAGCAGCTCTCTGAAAGTTACAATGAAAATGCCTACGGGGAGGTGGAATACATTGCAATTAATGCACAGATACACACACACATGCACACACACATACACATACATGACGTTTTTGGGAAGCATCCACATTTACTGACGCATACTTTCTGTGTGGGCAGTTGTTTAAATATCTGTTCAAGCTTATAGTGTGCCCTCTCTTTTATCAGTTTTATATAATAATTGCCTCCTCTCTGCTACAAATGCAGGCGCAGCCAGAGCCCAGGGCTGCAGCATACCAGGAACATTAGAAAGTTAGATATAGACTTTGCTGTGAACTCTGAAATCAAGGACTGTTTCTAATTACAAAATGTATTATTCAGGTATTAAAAGAATTGATTCCCTGCTGGTAGGGAAAAGGAAAATAGACCTGTTTCTTATGGCAGACTGAGAGATGGAGAAAGAGAGAGAGAGCATGTCTATCCTATAATAAATACTGAGCCAGCTACTTTCTGCCTCCAAAACTTTCGGCTTTTATTTAGTAGGAGCCCAACAATTTGCCTGTGACACGCCGAAAAAAATACTCCCTTTACGCCGTAGCAGTTTGCATGCCCGAGTAGCTTTGCAACCCCTCTGCATCCTGCTCTTTCTCAATCAGCAGCGAGATACATGAATCCGGGGTGGATCCGGGGGCCCCTGCGGAGCCAGGGGCTGTGATAACATGGCAGAGGAACACATGGCTCAGGGAGGCACTCTCGTAAAAACAGGCTGAGAACATTTTTGTTTTATTGCATTTAATGAAAACCAGGAGGGAACTCTTTTTTTTTTTTCGTGAGGGAGGAACTCAAGTCCCTGGCTTAAAAGTGTGCGGGCACGAGCCCTGCGTTGCCACCAGAACCAGCCATCACCTGGCCGAGGGGCTACGTGGCGAAGCACCGYGCTCACTGTCTGCCTCAGCAAGGTGGCGTGGTGCCCCGTGCTCCCCCCACCCCCTCTTCTGCTTTTGCTCCTCTGTTCGTCCCTCCGGGTCCATCTGCCGCATCAGTTTTTCCATTGCTGTGATTTATTTAACGCCGGATGCAATAACCTCAAAAGCCCATCAGGCGCATTCCCGAAACGGTGACGAGAAGCTTCACTTGTCCGGCTTTTGCAGGACAGCCGCTTTGGCCCTCCTGGTCCCTGCTCCTTCCCACAGTCCCCAAGAAGAGGGGAAAACAGGCTGGTGGTTGCAGGACACATTTCCCTTACCACAGCTCCTCACACAAGGTTGCCCATGTAGTAGCTACCTCGCCAGGCTTTCACGCTTTGGCCTCGCTAAAGGAGGAGCCGCGCATGCTGCGAAGCTGTGAATAAAGAAACCCAGCCCTGCCACCTCCCTCCCCAAAATATTCACAAAATATAACCGGTTTTAAAAGGAAATTGTGGTTAAAAACTAGTTGATAGACAGCTTTTGAAAAACGCGAGTGCTAGGCTTTTCACTGCAAAAACAAATGGCTGGTAATGGAGTAAACATTTTGCAAGCATTGCAAGCACTGCTTGCAAAGGAATAAACATTTCCCATGGAAATGTTTGATTGTGAAAACAGGCCATTCTGATTGAGAAATGTAAACAGAATTTACTTCTGGTTTGGGATTTTAGCAAGCTCCGTTCCCCTCTCGCCGCTCAGCGGGGGCCCTGCTGCTCCCAGGAGGGTGGCACAAGCCCAGCCCCAGCTCACAGCACCGCACAACCGGTGTGTCAAAATGACTGTGGGAAACAAGTGGCCGAAGATGCGACGTGGCGCATCCCATCCAGGCAATGCTACGCAACATATGGCGACACCTATGAGGCCGGGACCATTTGCAGCGCCGCCACGAGAGGGAGGGCACTGGGGTGGCTCTCGTCAGCCAGCGATGCCGCTTCTCTCATCCAAGTGCTCGCTCTCACTGCGTCTGCTCCAGACATCAGACCCACTGCAAGTGTAAACACCACTTACCCTTGCGGCTCCAACAAGAGGCAATCTGCTGAAACGCCTGAGCCTGTCCCAGGGCCGTGCAGACGGTAAAAGGCATGCCGTGAACAGCGCCGGCCAGTTGTCCATCTCCCCCAGGCCCTGCGGGTCTTTCTTGCCCCCTTTTCTCCCTGCCCTGAACGCTTAGTGCCCCGTCTTCAGCATGGAAGAGCCCTTCCTCCTGACTGCCTTCTGAGGAGGAGGAGGGAGAGAGGGAGGGAAACGTTATGCTTGTTTTTAGGTCAGATGAATGTCCTCGAAGTAAAATGGAGCCCTTAGCTGGCTGTGCAAACCCCACAGTCAAACGGTGCTCATGTTTGCATGTAAATACGAGGCTGAGCAGTGAGGGCCAGGGCCACTTCTGGGTTACTTCAGCAAGTCCAGGGAAAACTTCTCCTGCACCTCAGTCTCTTCTGCCGTAGTATCGATAGGAGCTGAGACCACTCTGCAGCTCATGGGAGACGTTCGGTGTCTGGCAAACCAGTTCTCCTATTAACTCTGCAAGGCTGATAGTACAACAGCAATAGGTTCACTCTAAGCCAAGTTTTTGCAGAAGGCACGTTTTTACAACCAGGAAATGTCTGTTGACTAGGTCTTTGTATGTAAATACTCCCCCTTTGACTAGTGTGGCAGTCCTGCTTTCTGGTTGTCTATACCAAGAACACTTTGAGCGTCACTGGGAGCAAACAGCCATAGGACTGTTGCTTCTGTCATGACCAAAAATCCCATTTTCCCTTGATCTTCATTCTGAACTGCGTAGTCATCGGAGAGCTGAAAAGTGGGTTTTTTTTTTTTTTTGGTATGATAAAAAACTCAATGCTGCCCTCTGTCAGAAATGTAGTAGTACTGTTCTTAAATTGCTTTTCCTAATTAATAAAAGTACTGCGTGTTCTTTCTATGGTGTCGCTTTTAACCATAAATACTCCTTATCACATATGGGTATATGCATAAAGCTGAGGGAGTAATCTGATTGCTTTCCACTGCGCTATTTCATGTGCTAAACATTTGACAGTGATTAATAATGCGCCCYGACTGCTCAGCTATTTACAGTGACTTCTAAAGTGTGGAAGGCTTAATGAAAAGAAGAAATATTACTGCCCAGGTAAAAAGAAAAGAAATGCTGCTATTGCTGCTTGTGTTTATTGCTGTTTAAGTAGAAAGAATACATGTCCTCTTTTAAAATCTGATTAACCTGCCGTGCAGGATAACTGGGCTCCCATCTCATGAAGGCCAAGTTCAGGTCTGTTAACCCCCCCTGCTAGAAATATGAGGAGAAAGACAAAACTGCCCAGTTTCCCAGAGCTCACCAAGCTGGTATAACTCATGCCCATGCAGAGCGGCTATAAAACATCTATACGCTAGTGACACCATTCTTGACTGGAGCATAGGTCTTGTGCTGCCTGGACCTCTGCAGAGGGCTGGATTTAACACACCAGCAGTAGTTATTTCCTCTAGAGAGACAAAATATGGCTCTCAGCAACATATCTGTCAAATAAACAGCTAAACACAGACCTGTCCTGTCCCGGCACATTGTGCCATCATCTCCCAAGAGCGATCATCTCCAGGAACATGTCCAGCGGGCAAGCGAGTCCCTTGTGGCACCTGCATGGAGGCCACGCAGGGGAGCGAGCTGCCAGGAGGGTGCCAGGGGGCTTCCCTGCCCCTTGCAGCCATAACCAGGCAGTGGCATGGCCTGAGGGCGCTGGGCATCATGGGGGGAGGGGGGACCTCACAAGACACCAGGAGGTTGCTTTTCGGATGGGCGTTGCTCTGGAGAAGGTGCAGAGGGCTGGGCACAGACCCAGCCTAGACCTTCTGCTGGGATGAATTTTCCCACACATCAACACTGACCAAAGACACTGCGGATTTAACTTGGTTTCGCAATGAGTCACTGAAACTACCAAAAGGCAATCCACCGGGGAAATCAAAAGGAGTAATTAAGAGAACATAATAATTAAAAATGTATCCTGAGAGATGCTGTACGTGACATCCGCAGCAGACAGCGAAGCGTGCCTGGTGCTAGTGCTTCCTTAACCCACCCCAGGTTAAATGAAGTCTCTGGAAAGCTGCATCCACAAAGTTGCCATGGTTACAGATGTACAAACCTGAGAGCTATGATGAGTCCTGCCCTGCTGTGACCTTAGTGTGCATCTTCTAAGTGAAACTATTTAGTCAACCCCGGATTAAGGAATTTAAAAAGAAAGAACTCAAAAAAGCCTTAATATTTTCAGAGACATAAAAGACAGATTAAAGAAGATTTTATAATATATGCACACTATACAGTGTAGCGGGAGGAATCTGTAATATGGTATGGAACTGTAAATTGAGCCAGTCATTATTCAGTCCTCATTTTGTATCCAAAAGTTCTGCTTAGATTTGTTTATATCACCTTCTCTGCCAGAGATACCTGCATTTAGCAAACAGTGATGTATTATGTGTGTATTTGTGTGTATATATACTAGGATATACTTGTAATACATCATAAAGCCTGTATGCTAATTATCCCATGATAATATAGCATATTAACAATACTTTAGTTTTCATCAAAAGTAGTTTCTTTTGCATACAAGATGCCAGATGCAAACCCATGTGGCTTGATCAGAGTGGAAATGAAGGGTGCATAGTAACCACTTGAATACACTTTCCATGTTATTTTCCTGACATAAATCCTACTGCTAAAATATAAGAAACCATGAAGGATTTTAACATCACAGTGTTTACTGCACGTGATGAGGGAAACTGGATTTCACTGTAAGAATGCTTTTCCAAGGGCACACTGATGCACAGATATGTTTTTAGGATTGTGGTAATAAAATCTATCTTTGCTTTTCAGATTTCTTTAGACGGCTTGCTATTTTTCCAAATGCTGACTTCATCTGAGCATTGATGCTGACAGGTTTGCCCTGAATTAACCCCTAAACACTGTCATAGCAAACTTGGTGGGCAGTGCCTTGACTTCGTGAGCAAGCCCATAGGCACTGAGAAGCTGTCTGAAGACACCAGCTATGTCTATAATAGGAAACGAATTACCTACGACTGGGACCAGAGCCAGGTCCTGTTCTCTGTTGCAGGGGCTCCCAGTACACGGCTCCACTGAGCCATCTTCCTCCTCCCAGTCGCTGGAGAGCAAGCAAAGAAGTATCAGTGCTTCCAGTGGCAGGGGGAAGGCTGTTTCTCCCTCCCTGAGCATGTACACACATGGGACAAACAAATCATGTTCTGGGGAAAAACTGCTCCTTGCACAGATGTGGCTCCTAGCTAAGATTTAAGTGCTGCTGAAAGTGCATGTATGGGAGCACTGCAAAAAATGTGGGTACCAACTTCCACCAAGCTACCGAATTAACGGCATATCATCTGCAGTTTGCATGAGGGCCCTTCTGAGATGAGGAGGGCTCTCAGCAGATACAGCAGGATGGCTGGTGTTGTTTCTGAGAGGAAGAGGAAACTAAATAGCAGCTTTTTTGCTGAAAAATCTAAGCTTTCTTTTCCTTTTCGAAATAGGGCTTTTAGTTCCTAAGCTATGGATGCACAATATAAAAGCTAAAATGGTTTTCCTAGAAAGCACTAGAAACATCTGCTATATAGATAATAATGCATCATAATACAGAACAATCCAAATGTCAGAGGCCACTCTGAATTTCTGTAAACCTGTTAGAATCAGTGATTTGTAGCCAGTAAATCCACTGGCAGCATTTGGCTGTAAAGGATTATAACTGCTGGCCTGATAATAGGACTTGGGCATTATGTAAACCCCAATTTAGAAAGGAGTCAGTTTGCCTTACCCATAAATGATTACACTTGAGTCATGTCATACCACTGTCTCATCTCAATTTCCCTGTAAGGTGACTGAGGACTGTAATATTTACCATGAGTCTGTGAGTATTCTGGTGTCAGCTGTGCTACCTGGTGCCCCTGCAACTCCCATTAAATCCATGCAGCGAATTTCCTTGTCCTGGATGGGACTTTCCATGGGAACTGAAAAGGGTGCTGAAAGTTTAACTTTTAACTAGTAGGACTTCTTCATCCTAGCAAGGTCTTGTAACCTGCCATTTCACAAAATCTGAACTTATCTGAGCAGTTACTTTCCTCTGAGCTACCTAGTCATTTAATTGTATGGAGCATTAAGCTTCTTGCCTGTGTTCCTCATACAGTCGTTTGGTCCTTCTACTGGCCTCATTGCCTTTGCAGACTGAGACATTGCTTTTCCGTTGAATTGTTTGAATATCAGTAGGGGGCATTATTGTCTATGGTTGTCTAGTCTCAGAGCGCAGTCTATGATTTCTTATTTTATTCTGATGAGGGTTGTGTCCATGAACAGATTGTGYAGCAACTACAGAACTAACCCCACTTCCATGGGTAATCCTGACAGATTTAATGGTCCTAGTACAAAAGTCACAGTTGAATGACTGGGACCATAAATGTCACACTCACTTGTTAAATCTACTATCTATTTGAAGAAATGATCTGTAGCATAACTTTTTTCTATAATGCTCCCATCAACAGAATCAGAATGTCTTTATAGCTCAGATGAATTTTGTGTGCACCTTCTTGTCTATGCCAAGTACAATAATGTCTCACAAGAAGGAACAGAAGAAGAGAAATACAATTTTCTGCAAGGTAGATTAAAAGATGGGAACGTCTCTAGGTTTCCATGTAGAAGACTGGTATTTTGCAATTTTTACTTTTGTAACACTCAGACAGGTTTTTAAAAGAGCCAAGACCCCATTTACCTCAAAATTTTCAAAAGGCCTCGGCACTCAGTATCTCTCCTCTAGTCAGATTTTCTTTCACAAATCTTTGGCTTTGGAAATAATAAAGTTGTCTTCCAACATGACCTATAGCAATGTTCTGACATGGGCTTGTGTGTGTGCTCTGGATAAAATTTATTTATGTATAAAGAGACTAGCAGAGGGATCTATGTGCCACTAACACCCTGAAAATAGGACTTACAGAGTCTCTTTGCATACTGTGGCCTTGAGACCACTAAGAGGCGGGGGATTTCAAGTCAAAATTGAAATCCATCTTTGAGCTAAAATGTGATTTTCATGCCTGGGCTCTACTTACTCAAGATTTCTATTATAGCCACAGGACRAAAATGCTAATCCAATACCTTTCATTTTTCTAGAGTCTCAGTCCCAAACATTTTATTCTCCAGCAATATTCCAGGGTTTGCTCTGGGTAGAAGAATACACTGCAAGAAAGACTAAACTGATGGCCCAATGTTTTTTCAGACAGCTGTGTATTYGGCCACTGGCTACTGTTGAAGAGCTGGACATGTTTTTATTGCACAGCCTTATGTATGAAATAACTGAGTTATGCCCCTCCAAGAAGGGGCAAAGACTCCTCCTTTCCTCCATTCCTGCTCTAATACTCAGGCAGACGCATCAGATCTGCACCACACACAGTGAAAAGTGGAGAGGATTACTCTGTCTCCTAAATTGCAATGTAGCTGGTGACACCAGTATCACCCAGGGTAACACAGGAATTGCCATTAGGAATAGCTCCTCAGGCCTTCTCCTCTGGTGCTCTTCCCAAGAAAGGCACCAGCAGCAGCTGACTTAGAAAAAAAGAGGCAAGAAATCCTAATACTGTTTAACATGCTGCTACCAAGGTTAACTTCTGTCCGGGACCATGAGGACTTGCAGTTTCTAAACACCTTTTTAATCCTGTTGAATGTAACTTTTGGCTGTTCTATTTCTCCATATGGCAGTGACTTCTTTCAGACTGATAATATATAGAAAGCCAGTAGTAAAGACTGGGGAATACTAGAAAGGTGCAGATGATTTACACATTTAAATCAAGCTCAAGTGAAAGAAACAGTTTTGAAGTATCATTTTACATGTTTACTGTACTGTCTGTGTCTGATACCAAGAATTACTCATTCTTGGCAGCATTCTTGCATGTGAAACACAGCAACTGGAATTACACTTTATAAAAGAAGTACAACACTTTACCTTAAACAATCCAAATGCCTTTTGCCAAACTCACCTGGAAGGAACTATTTTTGATGAAATATTTGAGATACCACAGCAGCTGTCAGGTTTGACATCCATGTAAACATCCCTTTGAATGATGCATCATTTCTGTATGTAGAAAAAAGATTAAAGCTATTTCACCACTGGGTGCTACTGTATAAGCTAATTGCTACACTAATGTGCAGATGTTCTTTTGATACAACCTTTTTTATGCACCACACAGCAGGTTGTTTAGGCTTTCTGTGAAGAAAATGGAAAGAGACCCAGTGGGTGCCTGAAGTACAGTGTGTTTATTATTATCCACCTCACTCATCATAGCATCATATGAGTCAATGTGCCTGTGATTTCTTTTTCTGAACATCTAATGCAGTCACTAGGAGTTGCCACTGCAGTGGTGCTGTCTGTGGAAAATAAAAGAATCAAGGAGAGAGGAGATGTTCAGAATCTGCAGTTTAAATCCAAACGTTCACAAAAGGCAGAGCTTAATTTTCTATATCATTTCAGGCGTGAAGCAGAAGATGACCCCACAGAAATCATTTTAATAATATAAATGAGGTGGGATGTGTCATGTCTTAGTGAGAGAGAAGGGGGAAGGCAGCTGCTTTCGCGTGCCCTTGCCATGGCGCACAGGGGGACCTCGCTGCAGGGAAACAGCGTGGGTTCATCTGGAGATGATTTTTCTGTCAGTGCAAAGCGCAGAAGGGGAGAGCTGGGGCACACTGCACGCTGCGGTGCCCTGCGAGAGGGGGAAGCTGATGCTGTCTGAAGGCTGCTCTGCCTTTCTGCAAGATGAGTGCACAGAGCCAAGTTCTGTGCCCAAAAGACATGGACAAACATTATAGGTTTTGGCTACAAGAAGGTAAAAACAAGCAAAAAAAAAAAAAAAAAGTGCCCAGGGAAGTGTCATCCCAGAAACTTTCCTTTCTATATCTAAATTCGCCTGTAAATAGCCAGGTGCCAAATTCGTGTTACAGCCTCAGGGTCCTGCATTCCCAGTAGAGTGGAGCCTTAGTCTCTGTCTTGTCTTCATTTATTTCCCTGCGTTAGTTAATAATTGAGGCTACTAGCAGCATAATTTCTGGGGTAGGCCGACTCCGACAAGGGTTAGCCAGGCTTCATAACGCAAACTGCAATAGCCTTTGTCTGGTTCTAGCCCTTATAATTCATTGTTTTCTTCAATTTTTACAATACTTAAGGCTGATAGTGAGGAGGGCACAGTTCTAACAAGCTCTGTGCAAGTTCACAAGGATTAAATAGTCTCACTTTCAAGCAATACTATGTGAGAATTCAGAGTGGGCACATTTACATCCTGGCTGGCCTCAGTCAGGGTTACCCATATAAGCAGGAGAGAACCAGTTTCATGACTCAGTCACAGCCAGGCACTTGGCAGATGAGACAGAAGTGCAAAGAAAGGATTTGTTTTGTGGTCATTTCATATGGGTCTGAGAAGGAAGATCTGAACCCTCTCAGCCTGGTGCCGTTCAGGCCTGGTGCCTTCTCCATGATGGGACCTGGAAGGGCTGCCGGCCAGCAAAAGGGCTGCAGGTAGTAGGGTGGATCTACCAGCGCTTCCCTGATAGCCAGGCAAGAGGGATCACTGAGCAGAGGAATCAGTTGTAACTCACCCCCTGTCCAGTTTTGGGAACCACAATATTTGTAGCAGAAAGGTACCATCACAGGTAATGTTTAGGCAGTTTCTCATTTGCGCGTTTAGAAGTGAAAAGTTTGCAAAGCTGATGGTCGGGAAGGGAACTGGAAGAATGCTGTGGGTTTTTTCCCCCCCCAGAGGTTAGAAGCAGAATTCTTCCTTAAAATGAAGTATTTAAATTCTCTCCTGTGAGCAGAAATGTGGTAATGAGTCCAGTCTCTCCTTTATTGCCACCAGAAATGAGCTTATAGGCTTGAATGAGAGCAATTAACGCATTTGTGAAAATGAAAGTAATCTGTCAGAAGGACAAACGGGGGGGGGGGGATGGATTTTGCAATTGCAGTTTTTAGCATTAGGTTTGGACATTTCCCACTTTTTCTTGAAGTCTAGCTGGACACAGCTCACAGTTGCAGTTGGTGAAAGGCTGCACTCTTGGAGGTTGGTATAATGTCTCCTGATTTTCACAGCTATGAGTCTAAATGAGTATAAATGAAGGTAATAAATTTAGGCTACTTCGTGATGCATTTGCTTAGAACGTTCCCCGACCTCACTGAAACAGACAACCCCAGATAGGAAAAGGAGGTTCAACGGTATCCCCCAAACTGTACATGAATGAAGGACATGATAGCTAATGAGTGATGCAGAGGGGATTCAGAAAATGAGGATGATCTGCAGGAGAAATACTCTTAAAAGGAAAAAAAAACCCCTCTCTCTTGTGTATTGGCTCAGTATCAATATCAATGATCACTCAGAATTTCGGAGGGGCAACCTGGAAGAGATGGCTCAAGCGAGAGTCTCCAAAGGACCACTCATCTCACTGAATTTTAAATGTCAGCAGGTTAGTCACCTCATCTACAGCCAATTTACAGTCAGTGGAGAGGAGGAGATTCATCTGACCTGTTTTAGTCAGCTCAGCTGGAGCATGTTGAACTGCGCTCTAGAGGTGTCTCTTCCCCCCATCGACTATAAAGGAGTCAAGACAATCAGCTTGGATGAAGATTTCTATCCTGATGGAGCCTAAAGCTAAATGAGTCCCACTTTAGTTATTGTTAAGGGTGCACCCATCTGCAATGAGATGTTCTACCAGAAGTGATATGGTAAATTCACTTGTTATACTTCCTCCTGTGGTTGTGTCTGATTGGAAATTTATGCATTGGCATGTTCACTCTTAAATAATACAATACATTAAAAAAAAGTACACTGTTCATATTGTAGAATGCCATCACATTTTCTGCAAATTCAATTAGTTACAGTTTGGATTGCAATGATTAGGTGAATATACACATACATTGCATATTTTTAGTAATGTCTCTTACCCCAAAATAATTCTTTTGGAACTAGTAGTCAGCTCTACAGGTGCTCAGCGCAGGCACATCCATGATGCCCTAAGTACCTCCCTCACCRGGTTGCCCACACAGTCATCCCTGCACCTGCAGGTGGCAGTGCTCATTAGTATGTTTGTTAGAAGCAGTTAATAAGGAGGAGGCGCAGGAATGTTCAGAGAAAACAATCAAGGAGAGAGGCAAAGTAAGGGAGGTAGAAAGAGTGCAAGGATGGATGGGTTGGGAAAGCAGCAAATTTGAGAGGGGAAGCAACAAACAGGAGGGCAGAAGTTAGAGGAATTCGCACTGGAAAAGATGGGAGTATGAGAGAGAGCATGAATAGAAACTAGGAACCTGTGTTTACAGACAGCAGGAGATATGAGAGGACAGGACAGGGCACACAGGGCTGGGGAACTGAGTCAGACCACCTCTGAATGTCATTGGCTAGGTGTCACTAGGGTAATTCCCAACAACAGGCCACATCACACACTGGAGCTTGAGGGCTTGTGATGACGAGGCACGCGCTGGGCAGGTCTCCTGCCCATCCCATATGGAAGAAGGACAATTAAACAGATATTGCTCCTGAGCAATACACCCGTATGCCCCACCAGTGGGGCCATCACTTCTGGCACCCCTGAAACTGCCTCAGGCTTTGACAGTGCTCTGCGCAGAGGAGAAATGGCCTTTTGGGACCTGTATAACGCTTCTCACCAGACCTGAGCTCAYGTATCCCATTTTCTACTGGACGGTTCTCCAGCTCAGTAACTCCATGTATCAAATGTTGTCATTTTAAATGGGCAGATTACAGAACACCAGAAATAGCAAAACATCATCAATTCAGTTGCTGAACAACATGAGGTACTAAGAGTGATGAATCTTTCCTACCTAGGCAAGAAATGATTGATTTGAATAATTGCCTGAGAATATTCACATGACACCAGAACATAGTCACTGTCATGATTACCAATGTCTCTCTTCCTCACAGCAAGTCTATAATTGGCATGAGTGTCTCAGATAATTTATACAGCAACAAGACTTTCACACTTTCCCAGTTTTGGATAGCTGCTAATATTTCATGAGACAGTCACTTCATCATACCAGGGAGCTTTCACAAGCTTTTGGCATGTCTATTGATGCTGACTGCCACTGAATTTCTCCATTTTCCTGTCTTTTTTATTCATTGTCATTAGTAACTATGTATTCCTTTTTTGTATTGTGGAGACTTGCACTTAGTCATGGTATTAGATCAGTGCAAGTTTTTTTCTGTATTTAAGAGGAACATCTACTTAAATTTGTACATATGAATCTTTTTACAACACTGTTATCAGGGATAATTCCTTATGTCTCAAATCCGTCTATAGCTTGCCTATACAATGTTCTTAAATAAATTAAGAGCTAAATAAAGTGTTTGCTTATTAGTTTGTAGTTTGGAAATAGGTATTCTCTGTTCCAAACAAAGTAGACTACTCCATAAATAACCAGAAGTTCTTGCCACTCCACAATGAGCTAGAAAAGAACTACTCTCTTTTTAGCTTTGCTGTCTCTCAGGCACAGATTGCCACATGATGTTCACTTCTTTGGTCAGTGGAATCAGATTGCTAGTGGTAGAAAATGTGGGTCAGTGGCCTGATTCCAGGACTGGTAACTCTTCATTTTGTTCTCTTAATATCACTGCTAAAGTACTTTATAGCCTTAACTGAGATGCTTAAATATTTTATTTTGGTATCTCTTTCTATAGAATGGTCATTGTATTTGCTTACATGTTTAACAGCACATGCACATATGCCTGTGACAAAAGAGTGAAGCCTTAAACTTCCTTGGCAACACCAGCAATTCCCTAGTCCTTGGGCTTAGGGAGTAGAAACATTGGGATCACAGTTGCCTTTTCAGAGTCACTTCAGAGCCAGTGTTGCTCAGCAGCAAGAGCAGATTTTTTATTTCATTTACTACTCTTGCATGTGTTTGGTATCAGACTGTGAAAAAAATATCAGGGTAGGTCCTCATCATGCCACAGCTACTACTAGCTGTCAGATACTCCAGAGTTTGGGGTCACTCCTTGGATTTTCCAAGAGAGAGACTGTTTAATGAAACTTGCTCTTTGGAGGGAACAAAGTGTGCAACACATCCAGACCAATTAGTATACCTGAGGTAGAATGATATTAATATGTATCATTTCTTTAGTGAATTTCATAAATTTGTAAGAGAGGTTTGAGGCATGTAGCACTTTCAAAATCCTCTGTTTTTTTGTCTCTTCCATCTGCATTTAGACTACGCTGAGCAAATTGCAGAGAGCTACATTCTGCCTTTATTTCCAAAAGGTTTTGTTGACATCTTTGGCTGAAATAGTGCTCTGTGGCAGGATGATCAGATGGCAGTGCAATCCATGGATGTCACTTATTACCTTTTACAAGACTCAAATCACTGGTACTCATCCAAAATTGTTCCACTTTTACATACTGATTGGTTGGCCCACAAGCTCTAATGAGCTGTGACTACACCACACACAAACTGTCACATCCCTTGGTTTTGCATTTCTTTCCCCCATCCAATAAAATTTACAAAGCTGACATTTAAAAAATCTCTGTGGCTCAATCCCTGCAAGATCCTGGTAACAACTGCTTAAAAAGATTCTGTATACCCTAGTGTATAAAGGTTAGCAGAAACTCAGCACAGATGCCCACCAAATGTCTATTTGTGCAGCACACAGAGAAACACTGAAAACTGGCAGAGAGCAGAGGCATTAAATGGACAGATGAACAGAGCTGAGGCAACATTGCACAGCAATGCATACCAGGCTACTCTGTAGGACAATACTGAGTGCAACTGGACATATATGAACCTTGCCAGAGAGAAAAGGCTTCACTTGTGAATGGATACTAGCTGTTTTTTTCTCTACGAGGAACATACGACTCACTAAATCCCTCTCCTTGCTCCTGCAGGTGGCTTACACTGCTTGGCAGCATGGTCCTTCTGCCCCGTGGYTGCCCAGAGAGCCTGGTCCAGGGGTGCTGTCACATCAGAGAAACCACTACCATGTTCCCTCCTTGGAGCAGAGACCTGGGGAGATGAAAGGCAGCCCAGCTGGGCTCTCTCTGAAACCTCGACAACAGAACAGCTATGTAAAAAATCCCTGAAAGCAGCCTTCCTCTCCCTCTTCCTCTCCCTCATCTGGCAGCTGCCCATCTAAATTTTTTTTCTAGCCACGGATAGGGATGTTGTGCAGGGGTCACAGCATCACACACAGCCACCAAACCCCATTCCCAGCACAGGACAGCTCTGTGCAGGTATCGGACTCTAACACAGAAACAAAGCACAGGGCACTTACAGCTTTCAGCAAGTGTGTGGGCTGTTTTAAAACAAGCTTTCCATGAGGCCTAAGTGTCTACAGAGGTACCAGCTTGATTTTATGAGTGACATTTTGGTGTATAGCTCAGATTTCCTGCTGACGCTCTGTCTTAAGTTAACTATCCCCCATTTAGAGTCAAAGCAAAAAACCATCTTTCCCAGGCACAAGAAGAAGCTGATACTCTTCAGCTGAATCAGGTTTGGGGGGCTGTCATCCAGCGTGCTCGTGCTCATGAGCCGGCACCGCAGCAGCTCTGCTGGAGGGGCCAGCTCTCAGAAACAAGCCCTGCTAGCAGTCTACTAGCATTTTCATACCGTTTTCACTAGGCATCCCCTGGAAAACCTCATATGAAGGAAAACACTTCCCTTATAGGTAGTACACTTAAACAGATGTGGTTCTACAAACTTGATATTCTAGGAATAGCGAGTGAACTATTTTGCATGAAAAGTTTTCTCAAAATATGCTCTTTTCCCATTGTAAATCATTCTGAAACAGACATGATAGTAAATCACTGCAATTCTATGAATATTGCATACAAACACATTTCAGCTTTTTTTTTTTTTGAATGATTATGTCTGTGTCTTTAGCCATTCATCATCTGTGTTACGTGACTGGCTACTTGATTCAAATTACTGCAATGTCTCTTTTGTTGACTGGACCATTAAATATTTTATGATAAGGAAGAAAAGCAGCACTGCAGATTATATTAATGTGAATATGGAAACCGGTGTTTGCTAAATCTTAGTTTCCAGACAAGATTTCTACTCACAAATTGGGGAAATTAATAGAGAGCTCTAAACACCATTGAAATAAATAGTGATTTTTTATTCAAACACATGTTAATGAAAAAGATTTTGATTATTATTATTCTTTTGCAACACTGGTCTAGTTATGAGGACAGAGATCCAGCATTCTGAAGTCTGTTTAAGACTGGATTATAACTCATAAACCTAATGAGAAACTTAGTAGCTGGGATTTCTTGCAATGGATTTCATTAATGTAATAGTTCATGAATGAATTCAGAAAAAATTAATTTCAAATGCCTGATGTTTGCTGTACTGGTCCACAGGAGGTTGACACTAAAATTTGTATAGATTTTAATGAAAGTAAATTTAGAGTAGCAACGAGCATTTCTGAAAATCCTTAGTTCTTGCGTATAGCTGTTATTACACAAGATAGCTCTTTGGATCATTAGTTACACAATCTGCAACAGAAAGAGAGAGAGACTGGAGGAAGGAGTACTAAGCTATCAAATCTGATTTTCCCCAGATGACTATCAGCTTTTCAGGGGCAAACATTTCACCAGATGAAAGTTTTACACTAATTTACTGCGTGCCGGTTTAGCAATCCTGTCACTCTGGGACTATTTAATTATGCATACAAACGCTAGCTAACACCAGAGATGCTACCAAATCATGACTTGTTCTTCCCGCTGACCCGGGGCGCTGGGCGGCTGCGGAAATGGCAAGTTCCCATGGCAAATCAAAGGCTTCGGGAAAGCAAGTGACAAAAGCCCTATGGGTCGAGCACACATACGCGCAGCTGAGTCTACCTTTTGTGCCAGTTTTTAGTTATTTATCCACAAGAACAATCTCAGGTGGATTCTGAACCCTATTAAAATTCAGCGTGCCCTGCCACGCAGGCTGGGGAAAGCAGAGAAAGGAAAGGCGGCGGGAAAGGGAGGCCGGGCCTGGCACCGCAGGGAGGTGGCTGCAGCGCTGCGGCCTCAGGAAGGTGAGGAGGCCGTTCCTCCTCTGGAAAAATACTGGAATCCGTGAAAAAAAGCCCAGAGGTGCCTGATTGTCCTCAAATCACATCATTTACAAAGCAGATGATGGTAGTGTGGTGGGGTTTTTTTCTGAAAACAAAACAAAACAAAAGTGGCCTGCCAAGRCTTGGCAGCACTCTGGGTCTGTGTCTGTGGCTTCGGCGAGGCCTGCAGCCGAGTGGGGCCACACGCGTGGAGTGACGAAGGGACACCGGCCTGGCGAGCCCCTAAACAACACGAAAACAGCCCAATAACCCTCCCCTCCCCTCCCCCAGCCCTGCCTTTATAAACGGAATAACTCAGCAGGGGCGCCTCGGAGGCCTCTAAACTACAGCCCCCACAATGCCTTTCGGCGCTGCGCCTGCGCAGCGGCCGCCCAGCTCCGCGGGGGCAGCGGGTACCCTCC
>NW_020449041.1:704368-732064 GCF_003343035.1 Apteryx rowi | reverse complement strand
GGGGGGGCTGCCTCGTTTTTGAGAAGAAATGGGACTGAGTGAAGCGCGCGTGTGGTGGGGGCAGGCCGGGAAATTGGGGGGCTGTTTCGTGGTCAGCGGCGGCTTGGTGGTTAAGAGAGAAGTGTGATTTTTATTTTATTTTATTTTATTTTATTTTATTTTATTTTATTTTATTTTATTTTATTTAACATCTCCTTTCCTACTATTGCTTTAGCTGTGAAACTTAAGGTATGGTAGCACTGCGCCTCCCCAGGGCAGTGCTGAGCGGCGCGGTGGGGAAGGCGCTACCCCCGGCCCAAGCCTGAGGTGGGCGGGGGGAGAGGTCCCTTGAGCGGCCTGCGAGGGGCCAGCACCTTCCGCCACCCTCTGCCTTGCTCTCCAGAGATTTCCAGTTCCCTGCGCCGAACTCTCCGGTCCCATCTCAAGTCTGCCTTCTGTAAGGCACCAGTCCTGTAGCTGGTCTGTGGGAGCAGGTCAAAGACCATGCTAGTGAGGGTGAGGAGGGGCAGGGGAGTTAACAAATAAAATAAAAAGGCTTGAAATCTTGGAAGAAGAAACCTTTCTTCTTCAAACCTGTGGAGCAAGTGTGATCCAGACCAATAACAGAGAAAAACCAAGGCTGTGAGGGTTATTTGGTCAGGTACATGTAGTGAGAGCTGAAGTTCTCAGGATAGGCTTTTGTAGGTAGCTGCCTGCATCGCAGAAATGCAGTTAARTTAAATCTCTAATAACCTCATTAGAGGTCAAAGACACTGCAGATTTAAAGTGTATCAAGACAAGTAAAGATGTAATTAGGCTCTCCTGACAATTTTCCTTGATGCCTGAGTACCTTGGGAATCCCCCTAGACACCTGTCTTTAGCTTTGAATGCTTACCAGTCCTTACAAATCTGGCCCCAGTGGATATGGATGCTGAATTATTGCTTCTTTCTCCTTTTAATTACTGTGTGCTGACTAAGCATGATAGAAAAGTTTGAGTTGCATATGTCTGTTATGCATGTATATTGTGTTTATAGTTATTAGAGTTCAGGCTTACTGATCTGCTGCTTTTYGTGAGTACTGTGTTCCCTAGCTTCTTTCTCTCCCTTTTTGATTACCCTAATGTTTAAATGTGTTGCTAAGATAATGGCTGCTAGATTTCTTTTTTGTTAGTGAAGAGAGACATTCTTCTCTGGTGATGATAATAATGACTGTATCTGAACAACTGGTAAATGCAAGGGAACATATTGATGTTTTCACACCAGTACCATAGTTGGATAATTATTGACAAATGCTGACTTCTTAAGTGACTGCTGATTCAGAAGAATCTGTTGACTTTGGTAACAAAACAGTAATGTCTCCTTTAACAGCGATCTCAAAACCTGAAACAATTGAACTGATAGATTGGCTTGTTAGCTCAAGCCTTGGCTTAGCTGAGAACTAGCTCTCATCCTTGAGACTTAAACATCCTTCCTCTTTGGCTTCCTCAGAATCAAGCCTCTTCCCCCAAAMAAGTCTGATGTATGTTAAACACATCAGCTGTAAGACTGGGACTTTATTTTGCAATGTCATCTTCATAAATTTGGTAGATACCAAGTGTGGAAACTGGATCTAGGAAACCTGCTTTGTAGTCTGCTTTTCTGCAAAAGCACATTTTTGAAGTGTTTATGCTTCCAAGGTGGCAGTTTTACTTGGAGTCTCCCTCTTGTGTTTTAATGAGCTATCATCAAAGCTGGAGTTCAACCTCCAACACTTGTAAAGTATGCCATGAACATACAGTCCAGCTACCTGGTTAATGTTTAGGGATTAATTACCTAGAGCCAATTCTCTATTAAGCAATGTGTAAAATGGATCGAGTATGTGGAATTCTCTTTCCATTTAAATTTCCAAGCTCCTGAGTCATGTTGCATTATGAACTTATTGAGGTTCATTTGAATAATCTGAAAGTTGGGTACTTTCATTCTCTTTGTTCTCAACCCCCTTTCCTCCTCTTAAAAATTGTTTCTTTAAAGTCTTCTGTAAGTGCTGTTGGTATTTAAACAGTTCCCTGTGACAGCAACCCGTATTCAATTATTGTTCCCCAGAGTTCTTAACAGATTTAGGTCTGTACCCTAACACAGCAAGGTCTGTAGAAGATGTTTTAAAACATGCAGACCTAGACATCCTCCACTAGTGAAACTATCATTTTATTCAAATAAACAGAGCCATGGATGATTTCCCTCAAGCAGAAGACCTGCTTCCTGTTTAAAATGGCTTTCCAACAGGAGTCTGTCTAGGCAGTGAAGGAGCTGATTTTTCTAGGAAGTAGTGGGAGGCAGAAAGAATCATGAAAAAGAAGGTTTTGCAATTGAGAGCAAGTAAACCACAGAGCTAGGACCAGATTGAAATTTCTCATCTGTTAGACAAAATTTTGCTTCTTCACACATGTGGGACACTTAGATCTTTGCTTGTCATACTGGATAGTTGCAGAATTAATTTGGGGGGTTGGAAAGCAGAATGGGTTTGTGGGCCTATAAAGCTTAGGTAGTGGGGGTGGGAAGGGTCAGTGGAGTTTTGAGGAAAATGGGTGACACTTCTCCCCCCCCCCCCCTTGCTAGCCACCTTCCTGGGAAAGCCAGCGGCCGTGACTGAGGGACTTTGCATAATCGGCACATAATGTGTATGACAGCTAGCGATGGTCAGTGGCTCTGCTTTCCTGAGTGAATGCACAGCAGGGGACCCTCCTCCTTCTCCCTTTTAGGTCCTCACCCCCTCCTTCRCCTTCTGTGGTAGGGCATGCTCTCTCCTCCACCATCAGCATGCTGCCTGCTCCCACGCTGTTCTGCCTCCTTCTCCCTGCAACTGTCCATCCCTGTCCCAGCAGCAAAGAGGTAGGTGTGAGGTGCTGGAAGAAAGTAGGTTTCTTTTTTCTGCCTCCAAGCATGTRTGAAGGGAAGCATGCAGACTGGGCCTGGCTATATGGGCAGTGGAAGGGTGGCCACTCGCATTTGGTCACGCTAGGCAGCCCTCAGCTCTGCCCACCCTTGGAGTTAGCTGTGAGTAGGGCACTAAACTCAGCGTGGTGGAATTTAAACTGCAAATTTTCGAAGCCAATTACTGGACACAGCCTGTGTCTGACGCGCTTCAGTTTCATTAGCCACCTCCCAGCAGTATCAAGCAACACAGCTCACCTTTGCAGAGATCAGATTCTCATCTGTGATGTTATGAGGTGTTTTTAAAAATAGCTTCATCAGTCGTCTTTAAAAGAACTGGTCTGTTCTGATGGCAATGCCAGCTGGTGCTTCTCCAGATAAGGGACTTGTCACTTTTCTGTGTGTCATGTGTGCAGCTTCTGCCCTATATAGAATACAGTTCAAAAAAGAGATTACAAAATAACCACCAGCCTTGCGTAAAGATTTATGAGTTTGCTTTAGGCACAAGTAATCCTTATTTAATTGATTTGGAAGGTATGTGGATAGGTATATGAAGAATAGAGGATCAAATTAAATGCAAAGTTGAAGGTAATACTTCATATACCTGTGTCTTGAAGAAGTCTTGATCATMAGTTTTCTTATATAACAAAATGAAAACAGGCTAAAGGTCTATTCTTTTTTCTTTCGATCCTAATTAGAAGTTCAGTAGATTTTAAAAGTATCTGAAGGGGGGTGTGAGTGTGTGTGTGTGAGAGAGAGAGAGAATGAGAATACATGTATGTGTATATATATACTGTATTTTCATAGGGTGGTGTGGGAAGCTACCAGATGAAATAGTATAAAAGCAATTTAAATCTTTTCTGAAGATCGGAAAAGTAGTTGTGTGCTTGGGCATACAAAGAGCATCATGGGGAAACTGCAAATGCCTGATATACCTAGTAACTCATTTTATAATGGTGAATGCAAGAGCAATGTCCTAATTTAATCATTCCTTTAATATTTTGTGAGAAGATGGCATCCTTGAAAAGGTCTATTAATTCTGTGGGAATTTGATAATGGCTAATTGCTGGGGAATCAGAAGAGAGTGGCAGTCAAAGTACGGCTCCTGACTTCTCTGCTCTCAAAAGGGAAGACCTCCTCAGCCTCATTTGTAAGCTACCATCTTTGTAGAAAATCTTGTTCAAGAATATTCACCAGCGTCCTCAGCAAAAATTGTRAACTCATTGATTGCTCTTGATTAATTGACCTGTGCTCCTTGTACCAGTCATCCACCATTACAGGAAAAAAGCCCTGGGGAGATCATAGCTTTTTGTAGGACCCGGTACGCTGTGAATTTTCATATGACAGCCCTTTATTCTTTCCTTCTATCTCATTTGCTTCTTGCTTCCTTTCCTTTTTTTTTTTTCTTTTCTCTGTTTGTCTTTTTCACCCTGCCTTTGACTTAGGTCTATTCATGTACCTGAAGCACCTGCGGAAGTGTTTGTAGCATGGGACATAAGTACCTATTTGCACTGTAACATCAAAGGATCGCATTTCAGAATTACAACTTTTCCTTTGAACAGGAAGAAAAAAAGGTTCTTGGTTACTATGGTGATGAGCACTATAGGAATACCTTTAAATAAATAAAAATAAACAGCTGATTGTTGGACTTTGATTTGCAGTACTTTCATTGTTTTGCTAGTGAGATATAATTAAATATCAAACAAGTAGAAGGAGGTGACATTTTTACCAGTGACATTAAACATATAATATTATTATGCTTTCAGTTTTCCAGTATTTTTACTGAAAACAATTAAATGTCAAGCTTTTTTTTTTTCTTGACTGTAGAAACTTGATGTTTTGAAAAATCTTAGTCTAGTATCTACAGAAAATGTTTTAGCTGACAAAAGGCACCCTACTAAAAAGGTGGTGTCCATTTTAGGTTTGAATCAGAACACATATTTTAAGCTAAATACCTATTTTTTGTATCTCTAAGAACTATTTATGTGCTGTCACAACATTTAAATTCCAGTCAAAAGTGTCCATAAATGTGTTCCTCTGAAGCATTTGAAACCCCACCAGTACAACACAAAAAACTTCCAAATGTCACTGACTTATTTTTTTCTTCTATGCTAAAATGACAGAGTGAAAAACCTGTGATATGCTTTATTGTAGGGGGCAGGAGGTAGACTTTTTTTGTAAACCTTTGGTTCTTAGGACCATGAGGTAAAAGCTTCTTCTATTATTAAAAAAGGTGATAATTGTAAAATGGATCGGGCTGAGACAAACTGCTATTACATAAGTCAGCAAGTACCCATCAGCCATTGTTAAAAAGCTCTTTCCATTACTAATCTTTGGAGTCCAGTCCAACTTTTTAAAGCACAGCTGCAACCCAATTCTCCACTGGTGCAATAGAGTATTCCACTCCACAGATGTTTATAGCTGCTAGAATGCACTGTACTTAACAGCAAAGGAGAGTTTATAATGAAAGGAACTTTCCTTAGGAAAAGGAAAATAGTTGATTCTAATATATAGAAATAGTCCTTTGTTAAAGGCTCAGTCCAGTTTCTTGGTAGAAACTGGTTTTGCARTTGAGGCCCAAAGAAGGGATTTAGGTCCTAAATTTTGGAGTGCAGCTTGTGCACTGTTAGGGAGTGGATTTACCTTCCACCACAGCAGCAATCTTGTATTTGGAGAGGCTTTCAGATTTCCTAAGAACTTCAAAGCACAGTCCTGTCCTGCTAGATGATTGGTAAAATGGCACCGCCTTATTCATCAGCTTCATTCAGTCTATGTGTTCAGATTCATATCTACTTGCTTTACTGATCTAAAATATATTTGACTAAATGCCTTTTACTTCAGAGCCTGTGTAACTGAGAGCAATGACATGGATATGCTGTTCTTTTCACGATTACGCACACAATTGCATTCCGTAGATCAAAACATACCTCTCTGGACAACTACTGAAGATAGAGGGCAGAGCAGGAGCAAGGAAGGGTATCCATGCAAGTCTCTGCTCAGGCAGTGACAGCCTTGGTTTGATTTGTGTTTCACAGGTCTGTCACTTCTGTCGCCGCTGAGCTGCTGCTGTGGCCAGGTTGGTGACGCTCATCTGAAGAGCAGTGACAGCTTTGCTATCTTCCTGGCAGAGAGTTTTCCCCCAAGCTGCTTCTGAACCTGGTGCCTTGTGCTGTGGGACCGTGCTGAGCTCCCAGAGGGTGGTGCAGAATCCTGTTTGTAGTTGTCCCTGACCTCCCTGGCTTCCTCTGCACTGTGTTTTGTGGGGGCTCAAAGCCACAATCAGCAGTTGTTTGTTCTCTACCTGCTGAAAAACTCTCAGATTTGGGGCAGTCTGAGCTTCAGGTGTGTATCAAGGGCATTTTTACCTGCACTGASGTTAGGCCTTGACAGTCTCTGTTTGGCCTGTGAGTCTCATTTGCTTTTACCGTTCATATGGTTAATAGCAAATAAGGCAGTCCAAGGTTTCTTCCCAAAAGGGCTGTGTTATAGCCCATTGCAAAGGCTGATGAGGTTTGCAGGGAGCCTAAAACAAAGTTGAATCTATGCTCCTTATGAGGGCCACAGGGAGATCAGAAGGATGGGAAACGGGGAGTTTTGAAAGTGCTCTAATTTCATTGCTACTCCCCGGACAAAGAGCTCAGGTTCAGTGCAGCTAGAGTCCATGTGGATGCTGGAGCAGGACTAGGCTCCGGAGTCATTAAGAGAGTTTTCTCAGTTAGAAAGCATTATTATTACTAGTACATACTGCCTTTTAATGGAGCAACATTTTTTTTAAAAATGTCTTTTCTTAGGGTAGGAGAATGAAATACATATACTGATATTAATGATAGAACATTAGGGTGAGGGCAGCTATTGTGTGTCTCCAGCATGGATAGGATGAAGGGGGAAACAGTGATTGTACCAATTTTTTTTCTTCTTCAAAAATTATGTTTTTCTGTTTCCTTTAATGGGTGGATATGATCCAGGACCATCTGGTGGAATTTGCGGATGTCACATCTAGGTTTTCTGATGTATTGCCTGTCAAGTTATATTGTATGTTCAAATGAGTTTCTCATATGATGTGCTGACCACTACTGACAGTTCTGAGATGGAAAGGTGGGAGCTTGGGGGAAAGAAGAGAGGGGAAGAGTTAGCCTTAAAAATGTAACTTTGATTGCTCTTGATTTGTGGGATTTCATTTGTGGTGTATAGGGTTGACTTTTCTATAAAGAAGGTGGAATGAGTAAACCTTAAACTAAGGAAAATAGTGCATCTAAGGTACCGGAATTAAACTTGAGAGTTTTGTAGTCCACTCCCAGCCTTGCCATTGATTTTTTTTTTTTAAGATTTTTTTTCCTCTCTCTTTGACACTGGGTTGCTCACTTTATCTTTTGCTGTCTGYGATTCTCCTTCTGTAGACACTCTCACACTTACTTAAATTGCAGCCTTTCCTTCCTTCTTTACTCCCCAATCATTCTCTCTAACTCCTCAAAAAGGAGGTCTCAAAATACTGAGCTAAGTTTTTTTGCAGATGAGTACTAACCTGCGCAAACAGATCATATATACCAAAGCAATAAGCAGCTCTGAAATAAGTACATCATTTTTTTTTTCTTGCTTTAATTATTTGAGTATTAAACCAGCAACTTTGTGTTTGATGTAGAGGTGTACAGTGCAGTTGTGTTTCATCACACATTGACAAAGATAATTCTGTACTTTGTAAAGCAGAATCCAAACAAACTACAAATAGCCCAATTTTTGTTCTTCATTTTTTCTGCCATAATTTGAAACCTTGAGTGGCAGTTAGGCCAGTGATAACAAGATTCACTTCGCAACTTGTTATCATTCTTCAATTTTTAATTGCCCAGATCAATAAAAAGTGATTTATGTTTAAACTTTTAAGCTTCTTTGTTTGTACAGTATTGAGAGAAAGCGTACTACAGCTATTTATATATGGGGTGGAAGGAAGCRTCTTTGTAAGCAGAGATGGGATTGCCCTGCAAGGGAACATTCAGGTGCAAGTCCTCAATACAAACTCCTTCTCTTCTCCTTCTCAAAGGCTTAGTGGATTTACTGGACTTCCTGCTACTTAGAACCTACATAAATGTTGATGCAGTTGGAGGTAACACTTGAAGAGGAAATCTTTCTTCCATGGGTGTCGGAAGCTGAAGGCAACAGTCCCCAGATTCAGGGGGCTCTTGTTACAGTTCTCTAAGGAGGACACTGGAAAGTGTTTACTTGCCTCTACTTGTTCATGTAGGCAATGCTGGAACAGGAATAGTGTCTCCTTGGTGTTACTTCCTGGCCTGGGGCTGTGGGTGCCTGTCTGTGGCTGTGGAGAGAAGTAGTGTTAAGCTGACCAGTAGAGCCTGAAGACAGGAAAGGACAACAACTGTTTCTTCTCTGATCTCTTGCATACTTTGTGACTTTCAGATAAAGTGACTTGAAAATGATCCAGCTGCTGTGCTGTTGTAGGAAAGGGACTGGGGTACAGGAAAGTCAATATGAGGGAACAGCAGCTCTCTCTCGGTGTAGGCGGATTGTGTTGGATGAAGCCCTGTCCTGGTACTGATCAAGCCCACCTCAGCTGCCGTCAGGACAGGTAGACTTTGGAGGAAACCCCAGAGATGGAGCGTGGCCAAGTTCTCTGTCTCTAACATGTTTGATAGCACTGCAGGGCAGCGAAGCTGGTCTAGTTCATAAACACATTAAATTAACTCTGGGCAAGCTTGCTGGGGTAGGGGTAATGAAGCATGTCAGGAAGGGGCCTTGTGTGCTCAAACATCTGCAGTGGGCTTAACACTGCAGGCAGCATTCCTGCAGGCACATGGCTGGGAGACAGCCAGCTCATGGAGCACGCTGTGCTGTTTGTTAAATGTATCACAGTCCACAGATACAGACAAAATCACAAGTCCAGGCATAAAAGATAAAGTCGGGAAGGAGAGCAATCCCATCAGGAGAAGCTTGTGGGAGGAACTAGATGCAGTCTAGTACAACTCTGGCTGTGTAGGGCATGTACTGGCATCCTTTTTGAGAGTGCCAGAGTCCATTGCAGCAAAGATTTCTACTTCTAATAGTCTTGACACATCCGTTCTGTTATCCCAGGTTCAGGCAGGTGGTGGATGGATCTGCAGTGTGACTGACATTGTACGGTGCTTCATCTTTATTTCATGCGACGAGGAGGTGGGAGGGCGGAGATTACTTGAAGTGTCTGGCTGGAGACGGAATGTAATCTATCAGTGTTCATTTGGCTGGAGGGATACACAGCCTATATATAATTTAGAAACAGGCTAAAGAATAGGGAATTGTTGTCTTTTAAAGTCAGTGAGCACTCAAGTCTGTTGGTTTAAAATCTTGGCTTGCTGGTACATAAATGTACTGCTATGCATTTTGTATTTACAGTGTGTATACAGTATAAGCACTGTATTTAGAATGCACCAAGGAAGTATGT
This sequence comes from Apteryx rowi, assembly GCF_003343035.1. Taxonomy (NCBI): domain Eukaryota; kingdom Metazoa; phylum Chordata; class Aves; order Apterygiformes; family Apterygidae; genus Apteryx; species Apteryx rowi. Next base: position 722,748 of record NW_020449041.1, on the reverse strand, counting down.
ATGAAAAGTACTGATGTTCAAAGGACAGGCATAAAGCTAGGCCCTTCATAAATACAGAGTAATGTATATTTCCAATATTTAGGCTGAAATGCATGGAATTGCCGTGAATTTATCCTGGTCTGTTCTTCTGAGATCACAATTAATATGGATGTTCTTTTCATATGTGACCTGCAGCTGTGTGTTTGTTTCTATTGCTGAAAGTAAAGTATCTCTTTCCCACACATTTTTTTCCTTCCCCCTTTGAGTCTTTTTCAATTTTTCTACCCCAAGGCTGGTAATGATATGCTATAGCTAAACTATCAGAGGGGGAAAGGGGGATACCATTGTCTTCCACCTTGCTACCGAGAAATCTRTTTTCTGTTTTCTGCAGAGTAGTGAGAGCAAGAGAAATGAGCAGGGTGTTGCTGTCCTTTGTCACAGGCAGGATGAGAAATTGCACGTCCTAGAAAGTTTACAGGTGCATAAGAATGCAAATCCATGGCCTGCGAGGATGTATGGTTACAAGTGCTGATCCAGCCAGTAGTTAAGCATGTGCTTAATTCTAAGCACAAGAGTTCCTTCCATTGTGTGTGTCTATCTGGCACTGTGCTGTGTGGGGTAGGCAAGGGTCTTGCTATGGAAGGGGGATTAATTTGCTTTAGTGTGTTGAAGTGGGAAAGGGAAATGAGCCTTTTCCAGACACCTGGAATAGAGCTCTATGAGGAGTGCAAGTGTTGCTTTTGGGTATTTCTGACCTCGACTCCCCAGCGTGCACTCACGTAGGTTAACCCTAATGTTTCAGTGCTTGTTACCTTGCATCTATGTGCTTCCCTTCCTCAGTGTTTATGCTGTGTCCATGTCTGCCAACCATGGGCAGAACGCCTTGCCTGTGGTTGGAGGGAATGGCATGGAGTGGTACCCTCAGCCTAGGGGGCTGAAGCATTGGAGGAGACTGGGGATGTTACAGGGGAGTGCTGTAATTTTTCCTCCCTTCCAAACTGGAAAAATTGTAAAGGTTTTCAGCAATTTACATTCGGCCCTTTTACCTCCCTCCCAGTATAAAAGCTTTTGGACCAAAGATCCCTATTTCCAAATACTGACTTGACCTTTGCCAGTCTGAGAAATGAACCTTTCCAAGAAGCTTCCCAAAATAGGAGTGTTTTTTTTGTTTGTTTGTTTTTTCCTTCCTGGCCTGCTGGTGGTACTCTACTTTGATCAGAGTGGGTCTAGATCTTTTCTTCATCTGATTCTTGTTCTGGTTGTTCTTTAGCTGAAGCACTCTTTTTGTCTCTGCTTTGTTTTCTCTTCTCCACTTTAGGTCATTTTCATGCCATGTTTCATGCTCTTTTGAATTCCATGGCCTGTTTGCTTTTTGAGGAAACAGCATATTCTTAGCTCTCAGTGCTGTCCATGTGCTTCTGCTGGTGTGAAGCTGTTCCTGCTTGATCTGAGCTTGCATTTGAACTGAGAGGGGAAGCATGTACAGATGGAAATATTTTTATTAAATTTTTTTCTTTGTGCTGAGTTAGATGTCATACCTCTTGCGTCCTTGAGACTCTAAAGGAGAAATGGTGGGCCGAGTTCTCCTGACGCACTGATTTTTATAGCATCGTTCATTTTCACTTCATTATACCTCTAACTGGTCCCACACCATTGCAGCTGGCACTGCAATTCCTATATCAATCTCCTACATTTTAGGTGATTTTGATTACTTCACACAGCACAATGAGGTCTCAGGTTTATGACTGGGATTCCGTAGTGCTTAAACACAGATCAAAAAGATAATCTCCACTCTGGTCTGGAGCAGTCTCTGAAAGTTGCATATTCTCCTACTGCACATCCTTCATCCAAGTGTATCTTCTTTTTGCGCTCTCTTCCCTTCATGCCTGTTTCTTTTCTTCCTTCCCTTTATTTCAGCATTATGTCTTCTRTACTCTCTTTTTTGATTTAGTTTGTGTTTGAGAGAGAAGCACACCTAAGTCTAAGTATAGTTGGATACCTGGACTTAACTTGGAAGTTTTCCTCAGAAGTGCTTTGTAAGTGAAGAGCTCTGTAATTTCCCCCTTTGGCTTTTAAAGTTTTTTCCACCAAAAGCTGAAAAGTTTCACCAACTCTTTCCATCCTGCCTGCAGCTTTAATTGCCATTTTACTGTCTCACGCACCAATACTTGCTTTCTCATACTTATGGGAGTCGGTGCTGCACAATCTTTACATCTGAAACAATCAACATTGCCCTTTTCCATCATAAAATATTTTGACTTTTCCTTTCAGAGCACACATGCAAGTGTCCTTCTCTTCTGGCTTTTGACTCTGCCATGTGAAATTGAAACTGAGATCTAGAAAACCATTGAGAGGTGGACTTCTCTGCACAGTTGAATCCTGGAGCCCCTTCTTCAGCTGCTAGGTGTTCTGAAAAGAGGTCGAAAGGCATTTTGTTGTTAAACAAGGTATATATGGAGATGGGGATTAAAAATGAGAAGAATAAAAGCTTATTTGAAAAAAAAAATCTTTTTGTATTTGTGAGAAGATGTTTTTTGACCCATCCAGTTCAACTGAGAAAACGTATTTCACAATAAAAATGTTTCCTTCTTTTGGTTATGAAGGTTTCTTTGTGCATGGTGTTAATTTTCTTTCCACTGTGTTACTGGAGTGACGTAGAAGTGAAGGTCTCGTGTTACTGGTTTACCTTCACAATTCACTTACACTATTATTTCTGCTTTTGAGAGGTGTTGGCCTGATGCGATCTCTGTTTTAAACTATTATATTGTAATTAGCATGAAAAGATATCTCTGAAGTCTGATCTGTCTGCTTCTTTGTTACTCAAGGAGCAAAGAGCAGCTGAATTCTGGAGTTTGGATCCTTGGTTGAAAATTTTTGTTGGATTGTGGGGATGTTTTGCTTGTGTAAATTTGGCATTGGTCACTTCTGTTTCAGGGAACCATCTTTTTCTTCAGCACAGAGCTGTGTAGATGCAGGACCATGCTTGCATGAGGCCAGGGAATTGTAATGAATTTCCTAATTGTACTCTTTTATCTCTTGTATCAAGTGGGACTTGCACACAGGAAAATCTTTCTTATTCATCTAGTCATGTTCTCTGACAGAGTAATCGGCAGACCATACAATTTTTAAAAGGTTCCTTTGTGAAGACCTGTGGCTAGCACTGTCTGGAAAATAAGCAGACTCTACAGCTTCTCTTTCCCTTTTAATAACTTCCTGTCTTCAAACTCAGCCTGCTTAGGGTGTTTTTGCTATTTTTTTAACATATAGGCATACCTCGTTTTATTGCGCTTCGCTTTATTGCACTTCACAGATATTGCGGATTTTACAAGTTGAAGGTTTGTGGCAACCCTGCGTCGAGCAAGTCTGTTGGCGCCATTTTTCCAACAGCATGTGCTCACTTTGTGTCTCTGTGTCACATTTTGGTAATTCTCACGACATTTCAAACTTTTTCATTATTACTATATCTGTTAGGGTGATCTGTGGTCAGTGATCTTTGATGCTACTATTGTAATTGTTTTGGGGCACCACAAACCGTGCCCATGTAAGACACAGAACTTAATCGATAAATGTTGTGTGTGTTCTGACTGCTCCACCGACCGGCCGTTCCCCCGTCTCTCTCCCTCTCCTCGGGCCTCCCTATTCCCTGAGACACAACAATATTGAAATTAGGCCAATTAATAACCCTACAATGGCCTCTAAGGGTTCAAGTGAAAGGAAGAGTCGCACGTCTCTCACTTGAAATCAAAAGCTAGAAATGATGAAGCTTAGTGAGGAAGGCATGTCGAAAGCCGAGACAGGCTGAAAGCTCTGCCTCTTGCGCCAAGCAGGTAGCCAAGTTGTGAATGCAAAGGAAAAGTTTTTGAAGGAAATGCAAAGTGCTATTCCAGGGAACACACGAACGATAAGAAAGTGAAACGGCCTTATTGCCGATATGGAGAAAGTTTTAGTGGTCTGGATAGAAGATCAAACCAGCCACAACATTCCCTTAAGACAAAGCCTAATCCAGAGCAAGGCCTGAACTTTCTTCAATTCTATGAGGGYTGAGAGAGGTGAGGAAGCTGCAGAAGAAAAGCTGGAAGCTGGCAGAGGTTGGTTCATGAGGTTTAAGGAAAGAAGCCATCTCCATGACATAAAAGTGCAAGGTGAAGCAGCAAGTGCTGGTGTAGAAGCTGCAGCAAGTTATCCGGAAGATCTAGCTAAGATAATTGATGAAGGTGGCTACACTACACAACAGCTTTTCAATGTAGACGAAACAGCCTTCTMTTGGAAGAAGATGCCATCTAGGACTTTCATAGCTAGAGAGGAGAAGTCAATGCCTGGCTTCAAAGCTTCAAAGGACAGGCTGACTCTCTTGTTGGGGGCTAATGCAGCTGGTGGCTTTAAGTTGAAGCCARTGCTCATTTACCAATCCAAAAATCCTYGGGCCCTTAAGAATTATGCTCAATCTACTCYGCCTGTGCTCTATAAAYGGAACGACAAAGCCTGGATGACAGCACATCTGTTTACAACATGGTTTACTGAATATTTCAAGCCCACTGTTGAGACCTACTGCTCAGAGAAAAAGACTCCTTTCAAAATATTACTGCTCATTGACAATGCACCTGGGCACCCAGGAGCTCTGATGGAGATGTACAACRAGATTCATGTTGTTTTCATGCCTGCTAACACAACATCCATTCCGCAGCCCATGGCTCAAGGAGTCATTTCAACTTTCAAGTCTTATTATTTAAGAAATACATTTCGTAAGGCTGTAGCTGCCATAGATAGTGATTCCTCTGATGGATCTGGGCAAAGTAAACTGAAAACCTTCTGGAGAGGATTCACCATTCTAGGTGCCATTAAGAACATTTCTGATTCATGGGCRGAGGTCAAAATATCCACATTAACAGGAGTTTGGAAGAAGTTGATTCCAGCCCTCATGGATGACTTGGAGGGGTTCAAGACTTCAGTGGAGGAAGTAACTGTAGATGTGGTGGAAACAGCAAGAGAACTAGAGTTAGAAGTGGAGCCTGAAGATGTGACTGAATTGCTGCAATCTCATGATCAAACTTGAACGGATGAGGAGTTGCTTCTTATGGATGAGCAAAGAAAGTGGTTTCTTGAGAAGGAATCTACTCCTGGTGAAGATGCTGTGAACATTGTTGAAATGACAACAAAGGATTTAGAATATGACATAAACTTAGTTGATAAAGCAGCGGCAGGGTTTGAGAGGATTGACTCCAATTTTGAAAGAAGTTCTATTGTGGGTAAAATGCTATCAAACAGCATCGCATGCTACAGGGAAATCCTTTGTGAAAGCAAGAGTCAGTCGATGCGGCAAACTTCATTGCTGTCTTATTTTAAGAAATGGCCACAGCCACCTCAGCCTTCAGCAACCGCCACCCTGATCAGTCAGCAGCCATCAACACTGAGGCAAGACCCTCCATCAGCAAAAAGATTACAACTCACTGAAGGCTCAGGTGATGCTTAGCATTTTTTAGCAACAAAGTATTTTTTAATTAAGGTATGTACATTGTTTTTTTTAGACATAATGCTATTGCACACTTAATAGACTACAGTATAGTGTAAACATAACTTTTATATGCACTGGGAAACCAAAAAATTTGTGTGACTTGCTTTATTGCGATATTTGCTTTAATGCGCTGGTCTAGAACCAAACCCGCAATATCTCCGAGGTATGTCTGTACTTCTCAAGGTCATGCTGTGAGACTTACATTGATTTTGGTGCTAAAAGTTGACCGGTAGTGTTTTAGGGCCCAATTTTTTATGCTGTTCTCTGAATAGCGTTTATTCTTGACAGAAGTTGTTTCCTTCAGTGGCATATTAGTGTGAAAGACTGCTCTGAAAGGGGGACAGAATTGAGTGTTTAGACCCTGATTTCTTTAAGCTTAGAAGCCCATGTGTAATTTTAAGCTGTATGTGAATTTTGGACCACTGCTGAGCAACAAAACATCTAAGCTGAGTTTGCGTATAATAGCCTGGCAATTGTAAACACCTTAAGGGAACTTACAGCCTTCTGGCTCTTTCTCTTCTTGTGCCCAGAAAAAGCTTCCCTTAGCTTCAAGGTGAGGGTTGTGCTCCGTCTTCTGAAAAGGAGTGGTTTATAATGTGAAAGACTTCCTGGATGTGATGGAGTTTTACCTTTACTGCTGGCAAGCAAGTAGTCAAGTTTAGTTATAGGATGGCGACAGATTGATRCATGGGGCAGTCACTGATGAGCCTTTTGGTGCACTGGAGATTACATAGCCGTGAATTGCTTCATGTCCTATTTTGCTGTTGGTTTCCTCTCTCCCACCTGTAATGTGAATTGAGTGGGAGGTTAATGGTTTGAGAATCAGAGTCCCGTTGCACTGGCAAGCTCAGTTTCTAGTGCTTGCTTCTCAGGCAAATAAGCCTTCCACAAAAGGCTTCCAGAAAGGTGTGTAACACCAGATTCACAGACCTGGGTTTTTTGCACTGACTCGCCATGCTCAGGTTCACCTTGTTGAACCAAATCAGACTCAGGCCAGCATTTCTGTTGTTCTGAATTTATTTGAATTTTGTTGTGAAGCATCCATGTTTTCCCCTTCATCTGTCACAACTGGTGGGAGGAGTGGAGTGAAGGAAGAGGATGATGGGTGCAAGACAAAAAGCTGCCCAAAGATTAATTTGCTGTGTATTTTCCTCCTTTTGAAAGGAGGGAGAGAAACACCTGGGAAAATAGGTCATCTGACCTCCAAGCACATGGATRAAATACCCTGTCCTTTCTAAGAGGCATGCTGATGTTGCACTACGGCAGTCACTTACTCAGCACTAACACTATATGACCAGATTCATTTTGAGGAGACAAGGTGGTTTCCTGTGTATGTGTATTTTTACCGCCTTTTGCTAAGTTAGGGCCCTTGATGCTGATCACTTTTTAATGATTTGTTTTTATCCCTGCTCCTTGCTTCCGGCTGTTTGTTCTTTGCTGCTTAGGTTATTACTCGTGTTCATCCAGAGACCTCAGAGTTAATAGAAAATGAAGACTGGAGTTGCTGTCCCCTTCCCTTCTCCTGTAAGGTTATCTGGGACAGCTTCACACACATTTATATGTGGTTTCACAGCTCCTTGGCTTCTGACTGTGTTAACAATTGTGTCACAGGTTTAAAACTAAAGCTGCGAAGGTAGCAGCTTATTGAAATTAATTTCTTTAAATTTATAAAGTCACTGATTAATCATTTTTAATGCATGTATAAACTTAAGAGCAATATATAGTCCATATTAAGTGTAACCTTTTATATGAATTTTATATTATTCATATATATATATATATAACACACATATATATTTTAACCACAAATTTAGCACAGAAGTCAAAGTCTAGTCATTATTCAAAAAGCTCTTTAGTCCTTGCTTAATTTATGTGTATGCCAGTATCCCGTGGAAACGTAGATTAACGCTGTTAAACACATGCTTGTCTTTAAGCATTAAATGTATTCAAATAAATTAGAGAACATTTTTTGTTTTAGTATATTTTGTCATCATGATATTTAAAAAAAAAAAAAAGTGGGTATTTTGTATATCCTTAAGTCACTTGGCAAAATGGCTATTTTTCTAGTCAGTCTTCCACCTCTGACTTGGTTGGTTTGTCCTTTCAGGTACTTGCTGCATTAATATAGGTGCAGACTGAGCCTTCATAGGAAAGCTAGAGGAGCTTCTTGTGGCTACAGCTTTAACCCGTTGCATGGGAAGGAGGGTTGGCTACCCCAGCAGTCTGTTCCTGTAAGGACATATTATAAACATATGGCTCTGCTGTGGAGAGGGTGGTGTTGGATGGGCCAAGGCAGGAAGCTTGTGCCTGGGATGTGTATCCTCCCTTTTCTGACCCCTTCAGGCTCTTGGGATGGGTCTGCCTGGGCCAATATATATGTATGTTTGAGTCCTGTCTTTTCTCCAAGGTCACAAGAACTGTCCTCTTTGAGAGTGGGACTGGTGAGTTTTTACTATGGCTTATCTTGGGAATTCTTTGCAAGTAAGAGGAGTCAGACCTGCTCCATCCCATGCTGTAGTTGGGCAGTGCTACAGGGCTTTCATAATGGCTAGAGGACTTCTGTGGGGGATGGCTGTGTCAGTAGCAAATGCTAGCAAGAATTGAGCCATTGCTAGGATATGTTTTAATCTGGTCCTTCTTGTAGGATTTGTCTTTTGGCCTGGTGTGACTGTGTTGGCACATCAGATCTTGAGAGATGAGGAAGCACATCCTGATGTAGGATATTGCTTACAGTGCCCTTGATGTTTTGAAATACTGTGTTTAGTAGCTGAAAGGTCTCTCTCTTCTTGGCTTCACAAATATCTGCACATGGATCTAGAGCCATGTATAAGGAATGGGGGCAGATATTTTGAAGTGGGACTGTTTTAAACAGCGATTGGTTTATCAGGCTTCTGTTGCTCTTCTCACAGTGACAGTCAGGTTACCCTTCAATTTTTTTGAGAGATTCTCACTCCCAAATATTTGACTTGGGATTTGATTCAGAAAAGGTAGCAGCCCTTGCCTATAGAGTAGAAGAGAACAGAAATGAGCGGACACGGCAAGGTTGGGTAAGGAATCTCCCACCATTGAAGGGCCACCAGTGAACAACAGCTTTCTCRGTATGTTTTCAGATGTCTGCCTCCCAAAGGATGCTTTCTGCCTTTTCTCTGATGCTTTTATCCTCATGGATTTCATATTAAATGTCAGATCAGCTGTTTATGAGGCTGTTGAAACCTCTAGAGAGATGGAGTGAGAAGGCGGGCTGCAGAGGAATGACTTTTTTTTTTTCCCAAATTGATTTACTGGCCTTATTTAGGGGGCAAAATTTAACCACCTTTTTTTATTTACTATTCAGATAAATAGAACAGTAAGTCTTAACACAAACCAAAGGACCTGAATCAGGTCTAAAACCTCTTCATCTTGCTACTCTGCCCTTGGTAAATAAACCTAGATGTAATAGTCTTTCCATGAATTTTCTGGCTGCCAAGGGCGTGAAGTAGTTCTTCCTATTGAACTGTAAATTGTTGCCTACGACACCTGGCGGACTTGGAATGGTTTTATACAACTAACTCAGTGTATTTATCACACTTTCCCTATTGCATGCAGTGGTTCACATGGAAGCTGAGAAAAATGATTCATATTGCTTTCTTCTCTTCCCCCTGTCAGTAGCAGTGGTAGCCCTCAGAGCAACATTTGAAACAGTAAATGCCTGGCCCACAGCCATGTGTTACTGCTGCTCTGCTGGGCCCTCTGATGATACTGTAATCAAATGAGAGACAAGGTAAGAATTGTTCTTTTCCACAGGGAAAATCAGACTAAGGTATTTAAGTACCAATCAAAAAACAAATTTAAGAAAGTGTTTAAATTGGCCAGAAGATATTTTTTAGTCCTGTGGCCTGTACCCTCAGGTAACACCTTTTTCTGCTCCAATCTCAGTTATTTTAGAGGAGTTGTGAGACCTTACTCTGTTCTGAATCTACATGTGAATATTAGCAACCCTGGGATATGCTACCACCCCAGAGCAGGGACGTTTTATGCTCCTGTAGTATCAGTCTGACTGGTTACACTAGATGTGGGATGACCAGTAATATGTACTCTTATCAGTTTTTAAATTGCACTATTATATCAATGTTTGGGGGGTATATGCTGACTGCATCCCTTTAAAATAGGTGGCTACAATATACAAATGTGCCCAGTGGGGGGTGTTGCAAGTAATAACTATCTGCTTGTAAATTTGGGGGACTCAAAATGGTAGTAAAACTTTATGTCCCTGATTTGATTTAGATTCTTTTCCTTGGCTCTGAACTACGTTCCTGTCATGCTGCTGCGCTAGTCACCTCCAAGCATTTCTGAGAGGTTGGCTAATTGAAGCACACAYTCCAGCTTGGATTAAAACTGCTGTTTTGATCAAGTTTGTAGATGTTGCTGCTGCCTCCTTGTGGAGCTCTTTCCATGAAGTATTATGACTTTGTTTTGTGTCTTTTAGTTCTCCAGGGTTGTTAGGAAAGCACAAAGTCTCTGAGYGTAACAGAAAGCAGAAGCTTAGGGCAAAGGCACCTATGGGGAACAGTCCTGCTGTAATCTTGCACATAAACAGAGATGTTCTTATCGGTACTGGAACGACTGCAGCCCACTTACAAATGAATACATAATCCAGTGAAGACAGATACTTCAACATGCTTGTTAGCTGCTCGCCCCAAAGATCTGTCAAATGCCTGAGAATCCTGTTGTTTAGCATAAGAGACAACTTGTATTTCTGTTATTTCTCTTCTTTTACTTACTTTGCCCCCCGCCCAAGATGTTCACATTCAAGAATCCTCTTCCCTTGAAGAGCTGTTTTTTGCTGCAGTATTTTCATCTTAATTTCTTGAGAGAGATTTCTGAGAGACTTGCTGGTTGTGCCTACCCTGTTCGTCTCAAAAGACGGGAAGAAGGGGCTGCTTTTCTTCAGCACCACCCTGATTTCCTTCAAAACCAGATTCATGGTCCATGTTGACAGCCTCCAACTTCAGGCTAAATTGTGGCAGCAGTGGGGCTGCCAGGCACACAAGATGCCCATGGCCCCTGCATGGCAAGTGTGGATGGGGGTAGAAGATGGGAGGAAGGTGTGCTGGGAGCTGCTCTGCCAGCAGCTCTTTCACAGCAGCACTGACAGAGCTGGTATCTTAATCCTCCCTGTCCCTTTGATCTTTAGCATGGTTAAACTGTTGCCTTTGATCTCGGCAACCCTGGCCACTTTCTTCAGCCCTAGATCCTGTGGAGACAAATGCAAGTTTGGGGTCTGCAACAGGATTTGAATGTTGGTGGGTGTTTCACAAGAGACTGCTACCATACTTGTAGCTGCTGGTGAGGTGTGTCCTATCCAGATCTCTTTACTGGTTTTGGTTTTCTCATCTGTAAAATGGGAGATGCGTTTCTTCAAGTGATGTTGTGATGATGAGTCCTAATATTAAGTGTGGTCTGAGAGAGGGCAGATGATCTTACCGTCTCCTAAGCAAGAAACGCCATGGTGTGGCTCTTCAGTTTGCCTAGGACATAGCGGTATTTCTAATTTCGAGTAGTCATGAACAATAGGTCTTGCAGATAGTGTTTTACCCATGAATTCTCATGTCTATGTTTAGGTGAACAACATTTTTTTACCAAGCTGCTCCTGTGAGCATGAATTATTTCAGTTTCCTTTACAGACATTCTGGTATTAATTACATTTGCAGATACATAGGTTGGTATAGCTGTGTGGAGAGGGAATTGGTTTATCTGTGTCATCCTGCTGACCATTACTGATGGCAAAATGGAAATTGGAAAGAACACAAGAGACACCTAGCTTGGGTCCAAACAGCTACCAAAAGCATCTCTTGCCATGGGGTCTAGCAGGTGCACCTCCCATGCCAGTCATCTGACCATGCCTTGTTATAACTGCAGGAGCAGGCCAGTGTTTCCCTGCAGTGCTGCTAGGGCAGTTCCTAATGGGGATGGAAGGATTGTTAAAGTAAATAGTTTACATAATGGCAAATTCAGATATCTAGTGTACTTTTCCATAATAAGTATGTTTTATATGTATAAAAATATGCACACATCTGTGAAGGAAAAGAATAAATATCTATCATAGATATTTGTTTGTCAGGTTGATGTAGAGACAAAACCTAAGTATCTATGTGTGAGATATATTTGTTCATACTTATATCTTCATGAATCTAATACTTATGTAAAATTTACATCCTAGATCTCTCTTAAGCCTCATAGTAAGCCTTGTGTTGCTTGGAGCAGCTGAGCAAAGTGGAGTTTGGCCATTGAGATACTCTTCAAAAAATACCTTTCTCTCTGTAAAAAAAAAAAAAAAAAAAATTTTGCTTAGGAGTTTTCAGTGCGCAGCTGAAGTCTTGGTCCTTATGATGTCAGTTTTAATGTTAACTTCTGCAGAATCAAAATGTCATCCTCCATGCGCGCAGCCCAGGTTTTCTTGGTGTGTAGAACCTCAACACTTCCATTGTCTCCCTACATACTTTATTAATATAAGGAAGAATTTTTTTTTTGTCATTTCAGGCATGAAGTTTTTTGTGCTCTCCTCATAAACTGAGACATGCTTTTGGTTGAAAAGCACTGCAGGAAGAACAGTTTCTTATAGAGTGTACTTCTAGGCCTATAAATAATAAATGCTGTAACCCAGTGACACAGGCACCCCTGCAACATATACGTGCCAGGCAAAGATTCAGTAAATAATAATTTACCTGCTGTTTGTCAGTCCTAAACCAAGAGGAGTCTATTCAGACCTCTTTGCCAGCCTGATGAATTTTATTTATGCTATATTGCTTTTAAGCAGTTCTAAAATGCTAACTGTTTTTCTTTTGTGGTGCTGTTTTTGGAGGTTGCAACTTTATGAGGCAAATTAAATATTTATTAAACTCTTAGTGAGGTTTGAATAGGTTGTCTTTGCTCAGAACTGACTTGCAAGAGACTGGTGGTGCTGATTATTTGGGAAGAGCCTGGGGCTACCACACTTTAGTGTGTTATAGTGCAGTAGTAATAAGTAATTAGTTATTATTTCAGAGTTGTTGGATTTTTTTTTTTTCTTTAATGAAATAAGGTTTAGTTCAGTTRCTTTGTGCCTAGAATGTCCCTGACATGGCAGACTGACTATAGAGGTCCCTTTTCCCAACTGGGGTTAAACTATCCAATGCTACTTGATGTGATAAATTGTACCTGTTGAAATCTATGCAAATATCTCATTGCAGGAGTAGAGAAGGAGCTTATTTGTAATAAAAGACCAGGCTGTATATGTTGTATATTTTTCCTGCTGTTAAAATCAAAACTTAACTAAGATGAGGAGCCCAGTCTGGCCTCTCTGGGTTACCAGGGGTCTCACTGAAATAGTGCCGAACCTGACCTGAAGGTCTGTGGAGTCAGTGAAAAGATTCCTGTTGGCATAAGTGGAAGCTATGTCCTGCAGTGGGACTTTGTAGTGTGCAGAAAATGCAAAATCAAGATGGGTTTTCTCCGGGGAACTATGTATCAGGGTTACTATCTAATGCTACTTCTCAGCTTTCAAAGCTTAGAGGAAAAATGTTTGGCTTGTTCCATGCCAAACTGTAGCTTTGCATTCACAGGGGCCAGAGGGCAATGAGGTGAGCTAAAGAGAGACAGGTGCCTGGATACTCTTAGTCCCTAAAGGACAGGTTGGGGACACTGAGTGGGCCTGCCAAAGAGGGGGATCTCTTCTATTTGCCCTTTGCTTTCTGTACTTCCCCCRTGTAGCTGTGATTGACCAGTGTCCCTTTTGGATCCCCTCAGGAGAAGCGTGGGCATAGGCTCATCTTTAACTAAAAGTCCTCCCTGAGCTGGCGGGAAGAGGTGGCACAGAGCTAGATGGCCCCTTGGCCCCTTCTTCCTTGTGTCTTTTAATGTTTCCAAGGTGGCCAGAACCTTTTAGCTTGTTTTGTACAGAGAAGGCAGAGGTGTAAAAGCAACACTGGAGAGCAGGAGAGGAGAAAATGTCTGTTTTATTTCTGTGATGCCCTAGTTTAGTAGATACAACAGTTCTGTTTATTCATCATGTTGGCAGGCTCATTTTTGAAGGTCTAGCTTTGTGAAGAACCTCTTGTTGGTTTTACAGAATATTATTTGGGTTTGTTCTTTGTTTCTTTCAGCTTATCTTTTTTATGTGTTTGGCTTTTAACTGGTACTCAGAAAACCCAAGATTATAAATACTGTGGTATTACTGCATTTCTAAGCGTGTGTGATGCTGACTGACACCCACATTCCTCAGCTCTGATGGTGCTGTGGCTGTATTCAGGCTAACAGTCTTGTCGTGCTCTGTGGCACCCTGCCTAGCCTGGCCAAGCTGTCATCTTCCTGGTGTCGCTTTGTGCTTCCCAGTTCTTCCAGGTCTCTGCCCGAAGCCCATCCTGTTCTCATCCCATATCTGGCAGGAGGAGGAGCTGGGTGAGGGAGATGCTGGTTTTGAGGCCATGGATCCATGTACTGGGAGGGTTGGGAAGCAGTGGGCAGGATGGGGAGGAGGCGATACCCTAGTGCCTAGATTGCAGGCTGTCTCCATGCAATGGCCTCCCCCAGGGATGAGGCCTGGCTTCAGTAAGATCAGATTACTTGGTGGTAAATGAGGGACCTCCCACCTGTACTAACTTGAAATGCTGGTGGACCCTCACCCCAAAAGTTTTAGGGTATTGCTGTACTTTGTGGTCTCGTGCTATATTGCTGTTGTGATTCAAATGGTATCACCCCTCGCTACCCTGCAAATGCATTTGTATGTCACTTACCATGGATGAGTTTGTCAGGACTGCTTTGCCAGGTTGCCTGGAAGCAGAAGGTTTTTCAGGGATGGGGCGCCACCGTGTGTGGGGTTGTTTGTGGGCAGTGCGACCATCAACTCAGTCAGCACTAACCAGCCCAGTCACTGTGACTCTACAGTGCAGTGACCCAACACAGATGCTGTAAATCCATTTATCCYCTCCCTCAGATGACTTCTAGCATGAGCTGGGGAGCAAAAGAAGCTGGAGACACCAGCTCATCTGTGATGTGTATTTAGAGTGAGAGTTTAAGTAAAATGCTAAACCTTGCAGCTGCCAAACTCTCCTGGCTGGGTGTTTTGGATACTCCATATCTCATCCAATTGCATTCTTTAATGCAGAACCAGGACTTTGTACTTCTTTGTTTTGACAGTGAGGATAATTCTTGCCATGAACAATAAACCAGGTAYGTTTCTCTCTTTTTCCTTATGTAAAATGGTTACTTTTCATCTGAGAGTRTCTGTATAGACATGTGCGTGCACAGCGTGCTAAAGAACTTCTCCTCTTTTCCATCATTCTTATTTCACTTGTTAAGTCTCACTTAAAGGGAAAAAGCATCAAAGATAATTAACAGGATGTATCCTGCAAATATAGAGACAACACAGTTGCAGCAAGCCCCATGTTTTGTTCTGATCTATCTGCAAGTGTATCCCTACAGGGCTGGGACCTCACTCCTAGTACCTGCAATAGCCCCAGTGTGCAGTGATACACCTTTYTGCCATAAACCTGTTGGTGAGTGCTGTGGGCAGAACTGGACTCCTGCTTTTCTAATCCTACATTTAGATCCAGATACAGGATGAGGACTTGAAATGTTCCCAGTCAGTGTCCCCTGGTTTGTTATCTTCTTCAACCTGCTGGATCACCATGAGTTCAAGCTCTGCTGCTAAGATTGGTACGAGATACTTTGGCTGTCGTGACCTTCAGCTTGAATGCTATTAGATACACGCTTATAAGCCCCAGGTCATTTCTGTGCATTTGTATTTAGTTTTCCCTGTAGGAGATCATTTTAAAAATATGGTCCACTGGATCACTGAAGGAGGGTACTCGCAGTGTTGTTCAATACTAAGCTGAGCAACACAGCTAGGAAATCTCTTCCAAGGGGCCGGAGGAATTGTTAGAAAGCATGCAGCATGGCTTCTCATCCTCTAGCAAGGGGCAATTTTTTCCTTTCTCTCCCATTGTTTTGTTCTTTTGTGTGATGTGTTTGTAATAATAGTGGCATTAGTAATATCTAAAAGCAGGATCTCTAAAATCAGTTCCCCCCCTGCCAAACCAGTTTCCTGTCTGTCTCCCAAAACATGCTCCGCTCTGTGAGACGGCACCATGGTATTTGTTTCAGTGTGGCTGCCGTTTGGGGATTTGCAGGAATACTGCAGCAAATCATCCTGCATGCAAGGCTGACCTCTGGGAGGCTAACAAATTGAGGTGAGCCAGCTGGAGCGATAGGACACTGCCGACAGACAGAGCATGCTCAGACCTGGGGGAGAAAGGTAGCTCAGTCTGCAGATGGTGCACGGGTTACTGTTCTGAGAGCTGTCAGATACAGTATTTTTTTTCTTATGGTGGTGGGGAAAGAAGAGGACTGGAGAGAGTGTTCGTTCCCCTGCAAAACRTAGCTTAAGGTGTCTTTATTATTATTTTTTTTCTTTCTCCTGTGAAAGAGAGGCTCTGGATAGCATTTCCTTTTATTTAGCAACACCAGGTATGCATGCATGTGCTGAAACACTTATCTACTAGTGATAGTACTTCCAAGATTAAAAAGGTTGCGGATATTCTGAATTAATGTGTTTGGTGGGTGTTATTGTAACTGTGCTCTGTTTGCTGTGGTGTTCACATACGGCTCTGAATTCAGTTTTATAGGCTTTCCTGGCTGCAGCGTACTTCTTGAGATTTTAGCATGTTTTTTTGACTCGGTCTCCTTTCCCCCCTGCACACACTTCATGCTGAATCTTTCGTCTGTGGCTGTGCATGTGTGGGAAGGAGGGGGAAGGAGGTCAGTAGTTCATTTATAATCCTAGGTCTTTGTAGTCCCTCTTTGTTTGGCTGTTGGTTTGCTTTATCATTTTTAAACAAAAGTCTCATGTGGAAAACATCTTTGATCTGGACTAAATTCTGTTGGTTTTCAGAACTATGTTTCTTACTGGACAGTTGCTGATTTGGGACTTTTTTTTTTTCTCTCCCCTAAAAACATGATAATGTAGAGCTTGTGGTAACCAAGGAGGGATTTTCACTATTTTTATTGGCTGTGCTGTGCTCTGAATGTTTTCAGCTCCTGCTTAGAATTTCTAGCACACAGAAACGGCTTCCAGCACCCTACTGAAGGGAAATGGGGAAAGCTCAGGTTGTAAATGCTACTAAGTACCAGTCCCAATATCCAAATGATGCAGGCACTCTCCCTGTTTGAGAAAAAGGAGAGAGAGGATGCATAGAATGCAGAGAAATAACAAATYACAGCTAGAGCCCAAAGGCATAGTTGGAGTGGCTGAACCTCGTTGTGTTTGATGCTTTCTGGATTTCACATCATTTTTTTTTAAATTCACTTTTGCAGAATTAGTAAATTTTTCCTCCAGCCACCCCAACTCCATCTTTGCTTTAGGTAGACCACTGAAACAAGGTAAAATAACTGCTGTTGTCTGGCACATGTTTTCATTCTTCTTTCAAGACACGCAAAAGGTGTCTTGCTTACAGACAAAAAGCAAGAGACCAGGGAAGAGGGAGGGGTTTTTTAGGTCCTTACTGATATGACCTGTGCTATTAATACCAACATAATCTGATAGGTTTCACTGGGATACTCAGATGAAGTAAGATCAGCTGGAATTAACTCTTTGTCTATTAAGTTTCCGCTTTGTCCAGCCATGGTTCCTCCCCTGCCCCAAGTACCTTGAATTTTCATCTCTAGGTCTGGGACTGTCAAAAGTTGAAGATTTGGCCACTGAGAGGAATACTCTCATTTTTTTTCTTTAGCTCATTTTTCTTAAATCTCCCACCTCAAGCTTGCTTATCCTCATCAGAAATACGTCCTATTTAGGGGGATTTTCTGGAGATCAGTGTTAGTTTTTGTTTGGGGGAAGGGTTTAGTACTCCACGTCCATCTAGATGGAGAGGAGGTCTTAGAAATATGAACCTTAAGAGCACAGGAAGAACTCTTTTTCATCTCATGCCTTTAACCCAGTTTCGTGGTTTAATTATTTGTTTTGATTGGTTAGTGTTGGAATTTGTTATTTTTTTAATTGTTCTTTTGTAGGTCAAGACAGCAGTACCAACAAATATCAAATTAAAGATTTCTGAAGGTCAGGTTGGATCTCTTCCTATTCTAGCTCTTAATGACTAAAATTAACAAACTGAGTGGGAGAAAACTAGATTTTCCATCCATAAGTGCAACTGGTAGTCAGGTTTCGAGGAGCTAATAATATTTTTCTTTTCCATACTGAAGATATGTTTGCAGTAGGGACCATTGCACAGAGTCTCTGTCTTCTTGTTTGCAGTCTCATTTAGCGAGCCTTACAGTATTTACTGCTTTCTGCTCCAGTCTTTTGCTAAACCATAAAAACTAAAGATAAACCTGCTTTTGATTACAAATGTCAATAGATACCCAAGGATTTGGTAAAAGTTGTTTTAAATTGTTTCATATTACATTTTGATTTTATTTTTTCCAAATAAAGTCCTATGTTTAAGATTCCCCTTGAGACTGCAGAATTAAGGTATCCTCCTTTTTCTCATATTCCCTTTTTGTATCATGCCTCATTAATGGTGTTTGTTGCTTTTACTCCTGGGTTTGTTCCCTTCAAGAATCTGTTCTTTTCCTGTTTAAAAAGTCAGCACTTCTACACTTGACTGCTTTTTACAAAGAAAATGTTCCAGTATATCAGTCAGTCAGTGTGCCATCCTTTCTTTCATGTAATAGGTACTGTGAAAGTTATGTGTATCTCATTAAACAAATATAATGAATAAGATCATATCGGCCTTTTGGGCTAGGGGATTGACTTGCTTGCAGTTCTGCAGGAAATCTGTAACAGAAAGCCAATGTCACCCCAGTCTAAGAAAGCCAATGTCACCCCAGTCTAAGAAAGCCAATGTCACCCCAGTCTAAGAAAGCCAATGTCACCCCA